>NC_064292.1:35568743-35574857 GCF_019186545.1 Solanum stenotomum
GACACTAGCCTATTAGATAGTATCACACTAATCTATGTTGATAATTCTTTTCTTGTTAATTACCTCCTTGGTCCGGAAAGTAGCAACAAGGCGAGTTCTAACGCGTGCACTCGTTAAAAAGACTTCTAAACGAAAGAATTATCAATGCATGCAAAACACTATTCAAGAATTGCTTATTTACTATTTATACTTTGTTAATCGCTCATGGTTCCCACAACCCTAGTTGTGGAGTTTAGTTACCCATAATTATATGAACACAATTCATTGTTTTAGATGAAAGAATTATGAACTTACGTAAGAAGAATAATAAACCCAGAAATTCAACTTGAATTGCAATACCAAAATCTTCAAAATGAACTTAGAAAATTAAGAATTGCTAAAGTTGCAAGTTAATCTCCCAAGTCGAGAACTAGAATAAAACAATAATGTCTAACCCCCAAAAATGAGGTTTACATGCCCTATTTATAGAAAACAAGTCCTAAATTAAAAGGGAAACAAAATAAGGAAAGTTTGTTCAGGCACGCGTCTTCATTCCACGAGACTGACTCATAGACCGTCAATGGATCTACGGTCCATGGGTCCCTTCCGTCTGCTAGAACTTAGAAAATATTTCAGCTTCCAAAAATCAACTTCTCTGAAGCAAACGACGGAACTGCAGTACGGACCGTAGATCGATCTACAGTCAGGCAATCCCTCTCCGTAGCTCTATACTATTTTTCAAACATCAGGTACTGGAACCCTCACAACATCAATCTATGGATCAACAGTACGGTCCGTATACCCATCTACAGACCGTCAATGTCAATCGTGGTTCCATACTTAGTCAGATTTCCCTGATTTGCCTTCCATGCCTTGCCTGCTGATCTACGACCACCATCTACAGAGAATCAATGGACTTACGGTTCGTAGATCACCTCCGTAGATGCCCTTTTTTGTATTTCTTTCAGCTGTCTGTTTATTTCAGCGCCTTAACATCTTTCCTACAAAGTATGATAAAAACACATAAAAAATAATACAAACAGGCCCTAGACACACACAACTTGTAAGTTAAATGTATTAGAAATACCGTAAACTAATGGTATATCAAACATTCAACTAGCCAAAATGGCAACTCAAGGTTCAACATAAGCCAATAACAAGATAATGACAAATGAACTTACTAACTATCTATGAAGCCTCTAAAACTATAAGGGATATTGAGACAAGTCCCCTGATCATCCTAACAACTGAAAAACTAGTAAAGCAATGCAAATAGGGATCCTCCTGAAAGCAACGAGGCCCACCACAAGACTCTCAATGCTCAACTGGATCAATGAAGTGCTGGATGCTGATCCTGGTTAGCTGTATCAGCATCATAATAAGATGCAGTCCAACTAGCATCAGTACATTGAATGTATGAGCATGCGAGGGGAATTCTAACACAAGACATAAGCTTGAAAGGAAATAAAAAACATACCTGGGCTCAACTCAACTCAACTTAACTCATTTCAATATAAAGCAATAATGTAAATGCATTATAAAGAAAAGCATTGAAAACATGCATAACAACACTGTGTATTTAGAAATACAATAACAACTCTGAATTTATGCAAAGATACAAATGAACTCTAGATGTATATAAAAATACAATTTACTATTGTGGGAGTTTCTCTAACCGACAACCATCACTTAAGAGTTATGTGATGATACAACGTTTTGCCTCACGCTACCAGGGCCTTCCTATACCTTGCCAAGGGCATAGAACCTAACTCACTAAGGGGATCCACTAAGCTATGCTAAAAAGCACTCAAGGTATCATCTAAAAGGTATGACCCTTTTCTACCCATGTTGGTTACATGGGTTATGGAGGCTGGGAGTTGTCTGAACTCTCCCCCATATCGGTGCTCAACACTACTCCCAAAATATACTAGCTCTTTATGTTTAAAAACATAACTTTTTTCTGTGGTTTGAGATAATTGCTCAAAACTTAGCTCAAAGGCTCTCTTGAAAATCAAAGTTTCCTCTCTTGTTTAATTGTGAAAGCATTTACTCTTTCGAAATACATAGTCCCGATATACTCTTTTGAATAAACGACTCCAATCTTTACTCTTTACTCAATTCAAAACTTAAGTTTTCAAACAAAGTTAAAACATTTGTAAAAGACTTTTGGAAGACTCTATGAACTTCTCTTGACTTGGCTCTTAACTTTCCTTGAATTTGAATTTATGGATTCAAGGATTGTGATTTGTGATAGGAAAGATCTCATAATGTTTAGGAATGTTTTTAAATAGCTAAACATGAGAAATGATCAAGAAATCACTGTCTGAAAGCAAGTTCGTGACGCGGAGATGCATTTAATTATTTGGTCACCAAATAAATTTTGAGGCAGAATGGTCTGTGACCGCTCCACGACGCAAAGAAAATTTCTGTGAAATAATAGGGCAGGTCCGCAAGGCGTCCTGGGGCACCAGATCTGCTCGAATTTTTCCTTCTTCATTTTCTAACCCCAATTCGCCTAAGTTTGATTCTTTTTCTACAATTCTCTTTAGTTCAGATACCCAATTTATGTACACAAGAATCTAACTCAAACAACTCTAGTAATCGACTCTATAACTCAAGAAACTCTTCAATCTCATCCCAATTCAAGAACGAAAGTAAATTCAAGAAACATACATCAAGAACATTCAAACTTTCAACATTTTAGGATGAATTCATGCTTAATTAAACTTGTTTGGCGCATGGGTGAATGAACCCAACATTGTGTGAACTCACATACCTCGTAAGATTGAATCCTTGGCAAAATCTGCAACCAATTCCTCAAGAACGCGACAATTCTAAGCTTCTTCTCCTTTTTTCTCCTCTTCTTTTCTCTTCTCTCAAAACCCTAACTTAATTTGTGAAAGCGTAAACTGATCTAATTTTTTTTAGACCCCTAAGAAATTACCAAAAACGAATTTAAATAATAGGGTAGTGAAAAGACCAAAGTACCCTCCAAAAATACAGTTTTGACTTTCCTTAGCTAGACAGCCTAACATCAAATGGGGATATCTCCCTTATACGAACTCAAAATTGTAAAACCTCATTGGCGTTGGAAAGATATTTCCAAGATCTTTCCTACGGTATCTGGTAGCACACCTAACTCATTCTGAGATAGGAGTTATGGTTGTTTGAAGTTGACCCAAAACTCAAACTTTTCTTAACTTTGTCAAACTTTCCAAATTTGATTATTTCCAAAAATGGTTTTTTCTAAGTTTAGCTCTTTCAAATAGCGGGGAGTTACAAAAATAACTTAGGAACAACCAAAAGCGAAGATGGATTTTAGATATTTTTTAGTTCACTTAAGTATTGTAAGTTCCATTTTATGAGTTTCGAACATATTGTTTGTATCAATCTAATTTGTATCTACATAATGTGTTATCAACACATATATACAACATAATTTAATGGGTTCGATTAGACTGAGAGTTATATTATAAAATCTGCTCTTGCTTACCCTTCCTAAACTGCACTCGTATATTAATTTTGGTTGCAAATTTAGTTCTTTCACAGATTAATTAAGGTAAAAGGTGAGGTGATTTGGTTTTGTCTCAAGAGTTGTCCAACATTTGACCTAGTTAAAGAAGGCTAGGATTTTGTCTCAAGAGTTTTTGAACATTTAACCTAGTTAGAGAAGGACAAGATTTTGTCTCAAGAGTTGTCCAACATGACATCAAAATTTACATTTTTAAGTTAGTATTTTCTACGCAAGTTTCGACTTGATCAACCACATCTACCTGTTGTCCATCTCAAGTTGACTTAATTTTCTAAATCAATTAAATGTTAAAGTATATTCTGTATGTTTTAATCACATTTTTTTGTCTATGTTTCTATTACCTTTATTTATTTGTAGCAAATGATATGAGAAATATTTACCAGTTACTCTTCTATATTTGGATTAGATTTGTTGTGACAATCCAACAGATTTCTTTCTGAATCATTAAGACCCTTGAAAAAAGAATATTACAATAAAATCTTTAAGATAAATTCCTCACCTACCACACTATCACCTACCACACTACCAAAAATATGAATTCATCAACTACCAATTTCGTACCTACAAAAAATGGTATCAGAGCTATGGATGAAAAGAAATATAAGAAAAAACATACTAGTAGAAAGTTAAGAAAAAATTAAACAAATTATATCCGGAATATAAACAACTCAATATCACAAAAACTGACAACGACAAATTAGATAAATTAATAGATAATATATCTAAAATAGAATATAAATATATTCAATATCTAAAGATACAATGAATAACGAGAATAACGAATATAGACAAAAACTTACTGAAATAATTATAGCAAAAAGACAAGAATTAAGACATAGGCAAAATAGACTTAACAGAAATATATTTGCAGAAATTGGTAAAAAAAATCTATAATAGCACAGAGAAAAACTATTTTATATCTACAGATACAGATAGAAAGTTTAGAATATAAACTTCAACACAATCTATAAATGAATAAGGAAGAATATGTCATAGACGAAAAAACATATGAAAACTATGAAGTATTAAAAATAAAGATAATATTTTCTAATCTAGGAAGAATATACAAGAAAATAGGTGACAATCTAAGTTTAATGTTAGAAAAAGAAACGGTAAAACTAGAAGATAGTTTAACTTCTATGATAAGAATAACAAAAGAAAATGAAGAAATAGATAGAAAAATGGAAATTGAAAAAATAAAACAACAAGCAAAAAAGGAAGTACAACAATTAGAAGAAGTAAAAAATACTAAAATAATAGAACTAGAAAATGAACTGGCAATATTAAAAGAAATGTATCAAATTAAACAAAAAGAAAAAGAACAAAAAATAAAATTAGCAAATGAGATAAATAAATTTAAAGAAAAATTGCAATTAGAAGATGAATTAGAAGAAAAAGAAGAAAATAACCAAGATAATCTGCTTGAAATAAGAATTGATGAAATAAATGACAATGATCTAGATGAACAACATTCGAAATATACAGAACTTTTAGCAAATATAGATAATACAAAGAATTTAGAAGTAAATATAGGAGACGTAGACATGGATTAAAAACCTAGTACATCAGGAATAAAAAACCCAAAGAACTTAAAATATTATAATGCAAACTATGGACAATATAATAAAGAAAAAACTATATGGGATAAAAGATTAAATAAAAAATGGACACCTAAACCAATAACTGAACAACATGATTTTTTAGATTTAGACTGTGTAGCAGATATAAATAAAACAATCCAATTATGGATGGGATATATATCAAAACAATTAATAGATAACAAAATAGGAATGACAGAAACACCGGGATATATAGAAAGAACACTTATAGGAACAGTAAAATTATGGCTACAAAATTTATCAGAAGAAAGTTTTAAAACTCTAAGAAGTAATAAAAAATCTAATGGTGAATTAGCTACTACAACTATGAAAATATTATATAAGTACGAAGTAGCTATAAGAAATGAATTTAGTAGTATGACAACAGAAGTAGAAGAACAGAATAAAGAAAAAATCATAAATCAGAATCTAATGACAAAATTAGCAATATGTAATATGTGTTATATAGATGAATATACATGTGCATTTAGAGAATATTATTATAAAGGAATATATAGCACAGAAGAAAGTAAGGAAATAAGAAAATTATATTTTACAAAATTACCAAAACCTTTTAATTCAAAAGTAATAAAAAGTTGGAATGAAGCAGGATTAACAGATACCTTAGGAGCTAGAATAAAATTCTTCCAACGATGGTTTATAGAACTATGTGAAAAACATAAAGAAGAAATAAAAATAAATACTAGTAAAAAACTTAGCATGTTGCAAAAATAAAACGGCACCCCACTTTGGTTGTACGGATAAGTACTATAAAAAGAGGTATAACAAAAAATATAGATCAAAACATAAATATAAAAAACCAAGAAGAAGATACTATGTAAAAAACTGCAAAACCAAAAGACCAAAAAGAAAACTAACGGAATGTACTTGTTATAATTGTGGAAAATTAGGACATATAGCTAGAGATTGTAAATTACCTAAAAATCCAAAGAAAAAACAAATATCAGAAATAATAATAGATGATGAAAAATATATGCAGATAGA
>NC_064292.1:35575834-35596593 GCF_019186545.1 Solanum stenotomum
AAAATATCACTTTAGGAATAAAATGGTTAGAACAAGTAAAACCATATAATTTAGAAGACAAACAGTTAACAATAAATTATAATAATAAGAAGATAATAATAAAAAGAACTTTATTATGATAAAAACATGAAAATATAAATACTTGCAAAGATAATAATAGAAGGATATTACAACAGATATTATACGCCAATGATAGATACAAGAGCAGAAACTAATATATGTAAATACAATTGCTTACCAGAAGATAAATGGGAGAAATTAAAAATACCGATAGTAGTAACAGGATTTAATAATGAAGGAAGCATGATCACATATAAGGCAAAAAATATAAAAATACAAATATGGGATAAGATATTAACTATAGAAGAAATATATAACTTTGAATTAACCACAAAAGATATGCTATTAGGAATGTCATTTTTAGAAAAATTATACCCACATATAATAACAAAAACACACTGGTGGTTCACAACACCACGTAAACAAAAAATAGGAGCAAAAAAGAGTAAATAACAAAAAATGAAAAACAACAGAATGGATAAAAGGAAGTGAAAAAATTACGCAAAAATTACAAAATATAAAAGAAGAAGACCCTAAAATAGAATTAATTATATTCTCTATAGATAAAGTAAAAATAATCCAAGATAAGTTAGAATTATTATATAGAGAAGATCCTTTACAAGGATGGGAAAAAACATAAAACAAAAGTAAAAATTGAGGTAATTGATAATAATAGTATAATAACCCAAAAACCATTAAAGTATAATTTTAATGATTTAACAAAATTTAAGATACATATAAGCGAATTACTAGAAAAAGGAATATATACAAGAAAGCAATAGTAAACATACAAGCCCAGCATTTATAGTAAATAAACATAGTGAACAAAAAAGAAGGAAAAGTAGAATGGTTATTGATTATAAAAATTTAAATGCAAAATCTAAAACTTATAATTACCCAATACCAAATAAAATATTAAAGATAAGACAACTACAAGGATATAATTATTTTAGTAAATTTGATTGCAAATCAGGATTTTACCACTTAAAGTTAGAAGAGGAATCTAAAAAACTTACAGCATATACAGTACCACAAGGATTTTATGAATGGAACGTATATTACCATTTGGATATAAAAATGTCCCAGGTAGATATCAACACTTTATGGATAACTATTTTAAACAACTAGAAAATTGTGTAGTATATATTGATGATATATTACTATATTCTAAAACCCAAGATGAACACATAAGATTATTAGAAAAATTCATAAATATTATAGAATATTCAGGCATAAGCCTAAGTAAAAAGAAAGCAGACATAATGAAAAGCCAAATAGAATTCCTAGGAATACAGATAGATAAAAATGGAATAAAAATGCAAACGCATATAGTACAAAAAATAATTAACTCAAATGAACAACTAGATACAAAAAATAAATTACAATCATTCTTAGGACTAGTAAATCAAGTAAGAAAATACATACCAAAATTAGATGAGAATTTAAAACCATTAGAGCAAAAATTAAAGAAAGATATGGAATACCAGTTTGATAAAAAAGACCAGACACAAATACAGAAAGTAAAATTATTATGTAAGACCCTACCTAAACTATATTTTCCGGATGAAAACCAAAAATTTACTTGTATAGTAGAATCAGACGCCAGTGAAAAAAGTTATGGAGGAGTCTTAAAATACAGGTATGATAAAGAAAAAATAAAACATCATTGTAGATATTATTCAGGAACATTTACTAATACAGAAATAAAATGGGAAATAAATAGGAAAGAATTATACTCAGTGTATAAATGCTTGCTATCATTTGACCCATATATTGTATATAACAAATTTATTATAAGGACAGATAACACACAAGTAAAATGGTGGCAAACAAGAAAAATACAGGATTCAGTAACTACAAAAGAAATGAGAAGATTGGTATTAAATATATTAAATTTTGCATTTACTATTGAAGTAATAAAAACTGATAAGAATGTTACTGCAGATTACTTATCAAGACAAAGCTACTCAAACTGAGAAAAAAAAATACAATTGAAGATATACTCAAAGTCATTACTACACTTTGTATAAAAGTGGACATTATGGACAATGACATATAAAAGCTAAAGACTAATGAAGATAATCTGAAGTCTAAAGCTAATACAGGTCAGCAGCATGACTGTAAAAATGCGGAGCTAAGTCAATCGGAATACTTTAAAAATCCAGAGCTAAAAGGTGATGTTGAGAAACACCTTAAAACCCATAATATTTGTTTAAATATAGCTGCAGGTACAAGTAAACAAGTTAGTGAAAAATAGCATAAGAATACAAACTTTAAACCAGCTATTTGAAAACCATTTACTCCAAAAATGTCAAGAAACACATTGACTATGGAACCACAAACCTCTACATATGCAGATAGCCTACAAAATGAGAAAAAATTATATAACCATGTCACGAGAACATATATTGAAAATATATACAAAATCCAAACCTATTTAAACCGTAATCCTAGATCCACTACAACCAAAGAACCAAGTCAAGACTACCTAACCCAAAAATTACAAGGTTATAACAAGCTAATCGCACAGCCAAAAACTAACGCCAATTTAGTAAGGACATGTTACAATTATGGACTATTAAATACTGTATGCACATACGACGGAGAAGAAATATGTGGAATACCAGAACTACACAAGGCATTCATTACATATAAAAGAGTTACCAAGGGAAATTTATTTTATGTAAAGTTTTATACAGCACCAGCAGAGATATTATACGAAGACATAAAACCCCCAATTCAAGTTATTAAAATAGGATTAACCAAAGATATGATTATACCTGAAGATATTGGACAACAGGAAGAAATACGAAAAATAGATATACCAAGTTTTTATGCCAATAAAAGAATAATTGGTATATCAACTATTATACAAGAGTTAGCAAACAATTATTTGAACGGAAATGCTATATGGAGTTACTACTCTAGAGATCAGTTAATGATATATTCAAATTCAAGAGAACTAAGAAGAACATATATGAATAAAGTCTAGCGATGAATTTAATCATTATTAAAACCAGAAGAAAGACCTACGACAAGAGCACTTAATTATGAATATGATAGGAAAGAATAATTGAAAATAAAGTTGAGGCGCTGATAAGAAGGAAGTATCTGCTAAAGTACGATGCTAGTAGTGACAGGAGAACATGATAAACAGATAATCTAGTTCATAATGATCTAATATGAATTTAGTCAATTATGAATATGATTGGAATGAATAATTGAAAATAAAAACCTGCATGATAAAGAACATGACTACATACATGCATGATAAAATGATAAAAAAACTATGAAACTTTAATCTTATATATACTTAAAGATATAGAAATAATTGAATTAAGAAGAATAATATGGGAAAAATATTTAATGATAACGGATCAGAAGATATATTAAACCAACAATAGTATGAAATAGACCTACATGATTTAGACCTCGAAAGAATAGAATGGTATGATTTAGAAATAAATTCAGACTAAAATGAACTACGAATATTTACAATATTGGACAGAATCTATGGAAGATATAAAACTATTAGAACAATTAATGGAAGAAAATTTATATATACACCTAAGAACCCAAGATATGTTATATCTAGAATATATCATAAATAATATCAAAGAGATATCAAGATTAAGACCCTTGAAAAAAGAATATCATAATAAAATCTTTAAGATAAATTCTTCACCTACCACACTACCACCTACCACACTACCAAAAATATGAATTCATCAACTACCAATTCCGCACCTACAAAAAATTAAAATGAGAAATAATTTAGAATAAATAGTTAATACTAAAAGTAAAAATAAAATACATTTTCATCATTCTATTGATATAATAAAATAGATAAATACATATGCAAATTTATTTTTAATATAATAAATAAATAAAAGTAAATTTAATAAACAGAGTTCAAAATATGACATGACATTTTAACAACTATAAAAATTCCTTTTTAAAAAATATATATGAAAAAGCAATCGTTTTTATTGGGTAAAAAATATGGATGATTTAAAAGAGTTAAAAAGAATTGTTAAAAAATTATTAATATGATGTGTCATCCCATATGGAGAGAGAAATATATTTTTATTGTGTCAAATATATTTTGGGGAAACAAGTGATATTTCTAGACAATTTCCCAAACATGGGTGATTGTTCAGGGAAATAACTCCTCTTTATATTCAATTATTCTATATTTGGTGAAACTAACATTTCTTTTGTAGATATGAGAATATGAAAAGAAAAATTACGTCATTTATGAAAGAAATAAATATAAATCACAACTGTAATACATTTTAAATTCAATACATTATACACATTATAAGAATTTTTTAATGAACATGGTGAATATATACCTAATATATTTTTAATACAATAACATATTTTAACATCGTTAATAAGAGAAAAAAATAAAAAAACTATTATAAATTTTGAATTCACTATATAATACATAATTATAGGCATGTTTCAATGCACGTTGTGAATATTTAACTAAAACATTTTTAATACTAATGTATTATAAATATTATGTTTGATCAATTTCAAATATTTCAGTACAATTTTAATTAATTTATATTGTTATAATGTACTATATTTGTTGAGATAACAATAATCGAATTTATAAGAATGTATAATAATGAATTCGAATTGTGTTACTATTATCATTCATATTTAATGCACTTTTAATTCAATTGTAATACAACTTTTAAAAGGTGTACCTCTTCTTCACCGGTAATTCGGCACCATTAGACTATCAGTAGGTCAAGTCAATCTCAAAACAAATCACCACATAGTCCACTCGCAGCCACCAAACTCCCTTTTCTCCATTTTTTCATTCCAAATACCATTTCCAGATCTAAGCCTTGGACAGTGTTTTGCGATCAGATCAAATGATGGTTTTCATGAAGCTCAACGGAGCAACAAACACAATTGAAGTTATGCTCAGATTTAATAACACCACCAATTTTACGTTCTTCACTTCTTCTTTTGCAACCAATATAGATACTACATATCTTCTTTGGTTCTAATAGTTATAAATTTAAAAATAAAATAAATATGATTATAAAAGAGAAATGAGAATAGAGATTGGACATCGTCATCTTTCATGGAGCTTGTTAGAGCTATGGATCAAGAGAAATATAAGAAGAAACATACTAGTAGAAAGTTAAGAAAAATAAGAAGAAAATTAAACAAATTATATCCAGAATATAAACAACTCAATATCATAAAAACTGATAACGACAAATTAGATTAATTAATAGATGATATATCTAAAATAGAATATAAATATATTCAATATTTAAAGATACAATGAATAACGAGAATAACGAATATAGACAAAAACTTACTGAAATAATTATAGCAAAAAGACAAGAATTGAGACATAGGCAAAATAGACTTAATAGTAATATTTTTGCAGGAATTTGTGAAAAATCTATAGTAGCACAAAGAAAAACTATTTTATATCTACAAATACAAATAGAAAACTTAGAATATAAACTACAACACAATTTATAAATGAATAAAGAACAATACGCGATAGATGAAAAAATATATGAAAACTATGACGTATTAAAAATAAAGATAATATTTTCTAATTTAGGAAGAAGATATAAGAAAATAGGTGACACTCTAAGTTTAATGTTAGAAAAAGAAACGGTAAAACTAGAAGATAGTCTAACTTCTATGATAAGAATAACAAAAGAAAATGAAGAAATAGATAGAAAAACGGAAATTGAAAAAATAAAACAACAAGCAAAAAAGGAAGTACAACAATTAGAAGAAATAAAAAATACTAAAATAATAGAACTAGAAAAAGAGCTGGCAATATTAAAGAAATGTATGAAACTAAACAAAAAACAAAATTAGCAAATGAGATAAATAAATTTTTTAAAAAATGCAATTAGAAGAAGAACTAGAAGAAAAAGAAGAAAATAACCAAGATAATCTACCTGAAATAAGAATTGATGAAATAAACGACGATGATCTAGATGAACAACATTCAGAAACAAGCGAAACATATACAGAACTTTTAGCAAACATGGATAATACAAAGAATTTAGAAGTAAATACAGGAGACGTAGACATGGATGAAAAACCTAGTACATCAGGAATAAAAAACACAAAAAATTTAAAATATTATAATGCAAACTATGAACAATATGATAAAGAAAAAACTATATGGGATAAAAGATTGAATAAAAAATGGACACATAAACCAATAACTGAACAACATAATTTTTTAGATTCAGACTGTGTAGCATATATAAATAAAATAATCTAATTATGGATGAGATAAATATCAAAACATGAATGACAAAAGCACCAGGATATATAGAAAGAACACTTATATGAACAATAAAATTATGGCTGCAAAATTGATCAGAGGCAAGTTTGAAAACTTTAAGAAGTAATAAAAAATCTAATGGTAAATTAACTACTACAACTATGAAAATATTATATAAATACGAAGTAGCTATAAGAAATAAATTTAGTAGTATGACAATAGAAGTAGAAGAACAAAATAAAGAAAAAATTATAAACCGGAATCTAATGACAAAATTAGCAATATGTAATATGTGAATATACATGCACATTTAGAGAATACTATTATAAAAGAACATATAGCACATAAGAAAGTAAAGAAATAAGAAAATTATATTTTACAAAATTACTAGAACCTTTTAATAAAAAGTTGGATTGAAGCAGGATTAACAGTTACTTTAGGAGTTAGAATGAAATCCCTACGACGATGGTTTATAGAACTGTGTGAAAAACATAAAGAAGAAATAAAAATGAAAAAGATATTAGTAAAAAACCTAGCATGTTGCAAAAATAAAATAGCACCCCAATTTGGTTGTATGGATAGGTATTATAAAAATAAAAAAAGAAACTATAAAAACTACATATCAAAATATAAGTATAAAAGGCCAAGGAGAAACTACTACGTAAAAAACTACAAAACCAAAAGATCATACAGACCAAAGAAAAAACTAACGGAATGCACTTGTTATAATTGTGGAAAATTAGGACACATGGCTAAAGATTGCAAATTACCTAAAAATCCAAAGAAAAAATAAATATCAGAAATACTAGTAGACAACGAAGAATATATACCAACAGAGTATATAGATTATGAATTAGAAAGCAATGATAGTATATATGAATTATCTGAAAACGAAACAAATGAAATGGAAAATAATTCAGTAACAGAATCAGATAATGAATATTATATAAATGACTGAAACGGATATACAAATACTAACTAAAGAAAAACATCAAAATGAAGAATCTTTAGAACAAAAAATAATATTTGATAATAGTATATTTGAACAAATAAAAGAAAAAGAATTGGACCTAAGCGCAGAAAAAATATTCGAAATACCAACAATAAGAAACTAATTTAAACGACAAAAAGAAAAATATTATGTAGTAAGTCAAAGAGAACATATCATAGATTGCAAATAAACCAAAGGAAAGGAAAAAATACCAATAATAAACAAACGAATAATAAATAAAGAAATACAAGATATTAAGACTAAAAATCCAATTAAATATGTACATTTAGGAGGAACAGAAATACTAATAAAATCATGTTTTAGAGAAGAAATAGATGTACCCATAGAAATATACTTAGCAGATGATATAATTATATAACCCATAGAAAAAAGTATAATAAGTGCAGTAAAAGGTAACCTCATATACCAAAAATTTAAATTTATAATAAGTGCTAACTACTCAGTAGCAATAAATGACAGAAACATATATAAATCACTAGTTTTATATTGGAAAATGTTAGGGATAGAACTAGCCCCATGAAGTAAAATATTTACAGCTAGATGTAAAAACTTATATGTTTTAACAACAAAACATAAAATAACAGCAAAAAATAAAATAAATAACATAAAAATAGAAAATTCTTTTGAAAGAATAGTTACAGTCATAGATAATAATGATTATAGTTATAATGAGATTGATATTGAAGAAGATTTAGAAATAGTAAAAGGAAGATTAAGCACATAAAAAAGAATAAACTATGAAATACCCCAGATATCATTAAAAATGAATACCTCAAGAAGAATAGATAAAACCCCACAAAAATCAATAGAAGAAGAAATAAAACCATATCATTACTACATAATGGGAGTAATGGAACAACAAAAATATCTAATATTAATAAATACAGGACAAGAAGAAAACTATATTAAAAGAGAATTAATAACAGAAGATGAAATAATAACTACTGAACAATTATGCCCTAAACTACCAAAGGCATTAATAAACATCGAAGAAACTACAGAAAAGGAAATAATCATTGGAGTAGTACAAATAGTAATAAAGTTTAAAATATATCAAGGAGATAAAAATATCACTTTAGGAATAAAATGGTTAGAACAAGTAAAACCATATAATCTAGAAGACAAACAGTTAACAATAAATTATAATAATAAGAAGATAATAATAAAAAGAACTTTCTTATGATAAAAACATGAAAATATAAATACTTGCAAAGATAATAATAAAAGGATATTACAACAGATATTATACGCCAATGATAGATACAGGAGCAGAAGCCAATATATGTAAATACAATTGTTTACCAGAAGATAAATGGGAAAAGTTAAAAACACTGATAGTAGTAACAGGAATTAATAATGAAGGAAACATGATTACATATAAGGCAAAAAACATAAAAATACAAATATGGGATAAGATATTAACTATAGAAGAAATGTATAACTTCGAACTTACAACAAAAGATATGCTATTAGGAATACCACTTTTAGAAAAATTATACCCACATATAGTAACAAAAACACACTGGTGGTTCACAACACCATGTAAACAAAAAATAGGAGCAAAAAGAGTGAATAATAAAAAATGGAAAACAACAGAGTGGATAAAAGGTAGTGAGAAAATTACACAAAAATTAGAAAATATAAAAGAAGAAGACCCTAAAATAGAATTAATTATATTCTCAATAGATAAAGTAAAAATAATCCAAGATAAGTTAGAATTATTATATAGTGAAGATCCATTAAAAGGATGGGAAGAACATAAAACAAAAGTAAAAATTGAGCTAATTAATAATAATAGCATAATAACCCAAAAACCATCAAAATATAATTTTAATGATTTAACAGATTTTAAGATTCATATAAATGAATTATTAGAAAAAGGATACATACAAGAAACTAATAGTAAACATACAAGCCCATCATTTATAGTAAATAAACATAGTGAACAAAAAAGAGGAAAAAGTAGAATGGTTATTGATTATAGAAATTTAAATGCAAAAACTAAAACTTATAATTACCCAATACCAAATAAAATATTAAAGATAAGACAAATACAAGGATATAATTACTTTAATAAATTTGACTGCAAATCAGGATTTTACCACTTAAAGTTAGAAGAAGAATCTAAAAAACTTACAGCATTTACAGTATCACAAAGATTTTATGAATGAAATGTATTACCATTTGGATATAAAAATGTCCCAGGTAGATATCAACACTTTATGGATAACTATTTTAAACAACTAGAAAATTGTATAGTATATATTGATGAGATATTACTATATTCCAAAACACAGGATGAACATATAAGGTTATTAGAAAAATTTATACATATCATAAAATATTCAGGCATAAGCCTAAGTAAAAAAAAAGCAGACAGAATGAAAAAGCAAATAGAATTCTTAGGAATACAAATAGATAAAAATGGAATAAAAATGTAAGCACATATAGTACAAAAAATAATTAACTCAAATGAACAACTAGATACAAAAAAGAAATTACAATCATTTCTAGGACTAGTGAATCAAGTAAGAGAATACATACCAAAATTAGCAGAGAATCTAAAACCATTACAACAAAACTTAAAGAAAGATATAGAATACCAGTTTAATAAAAAAGACCAAGCACAAATACAAAAATAAAACTATTATATAAGAACCTACGTAAACTATATTTTCCGGATGACAACAAAAAAAATTACTTATATAGTAGAATCAGATGCCAGTGAAAAAAGTTATGGAGGAGTCTTAAAATACAGGTATGATAAAGAAAAAATAGAACACCATTGTAGATATTATTAAGGAACATTTACTAATACAGAAATAAGATGGGAAATAAATAGGAAAGAATTATATTCAGTGTATAAATGTTTACTATCATTTGAACCATATATTGTATATAACAAATTTATTATAAGGACAGATAACACACAAGTAAAATGGTGGCTAACAAGAAAAATACAGAATTCAGTAACTACAAAAGAAATGAGAAGATTGGTATTAAATATATTAAATTTTACATTCACTATTGAAGTAATAAAAACTGACAAGAATATTATTGCAGATTACTTATCAAGACAAAGCTACTCAAACTGAGAAAGAAAATACAATCGAAGAGATACTCAAAGCCATTACTACACTTTGTATCAAAGTGGACAGTATGAACAATGAGATACAAAAGCAAAAGACTAATAAAGATAATATGAAGTCTAAAGCTAGTACAAGTAAGTAGCATGACTATAAAAATGCGGAGCTAAGTCGATCGGAAGACTTTAAGAATCCAGAGCTAAGAGGTGACGTTGGGAAACACCTTAAAACCCATAATGAATGTTTAAATACAGCTGCAGGTACAAAGAAGCCAGTTATTTAAAAACAATGGAATGCAAAGTTAAATCAGTTATTTGAAAAACCATTTACACAAAAAACAAAAAACCCATTAACCATAGAACCACAGACTTCAACGTATGCAGATAGCCTACAACATGAGAAAAGGTATATAACCACATCACAAGGACATCGAAAATATATACAAAATACAGAGTTACCTAAACCTCAATCCCAGATCTACCACTACAAAAGATCCAAACCAAGACTATACAACTCAGAAATTACAAGGATACAACAAGCTAATTGCACAGCCGAAAACCAATGCTAATTTAGTTAAAACATGTTATAATTATGGATTAATAAGTACTGCATATACCTACGATGGAGAAGAATTAAGCGGTATATCAGAATTATACAAAGCATTTATTATATACAAAAGAGTAACCAAAGGGAATTTATTTTATATAAAATTCTATACGACAACAACATAAATACTACATGAGGAGATAAAACCTCCGATTCAAGTTGTAAAGATAGGCCTGACCAAAGATATGATAATACCTGAAGATAGCGGAGAACAACCAGAAATATCAAAAATTGAGATACCCAGTTTTTATGCCAATAAAAGAATAATTGGTATATCAACTATAATACAAGAATTAGCCAACAATTATTTGAATGGCAATGCTATATGGAGCTATTATTCCAGAGACCAATTAATGATTATGCCAACTCAAGGGAACTAAGGAAATCAGATATGGATGAAGTCCAGAAATAGATTTTATCATTATTAAAATGAAAAGAAAAACCTACAACAAGAGCATTAAAGACAGGATTTATTTCGTCAGAACTGTTAACCAGATATTGTAAGCTAATTGTACATAAATATCCTGACCATATATGTTCAAAATGTAATGGAGAAGATAATGTAATTTCCAATGTCCAGCTGGAATGATCAAATAAGATAAAGACGGAAGAAGATAAGAAGAAGAAGACAAGAAGAAGAAGACAAAAAGATAAAAAGAAGATAGACACATGAAGTAAAATGTGCAAAGAAAGTCGTGGAGTAGATAAAGGAGAAGACAAAGAGATAAGATAAAGAGAAGAAGACAAAGAAGATAAGAAGAAGAAGACAAAAACACAAAAACATATGTGCATGTAAAGAAAGTCTTAAAGTGTGCAATAGTCACATTAATGTAAAGAATAGTATGTAAAAAAGTCGTAAAGTGTACAATAGACATGTAAAAAGTCGTAAAGAGTACAGTAGACGCATTATTATAGAGAATAATATAGGATTAGAATTATCTATACGAAGGAATGTACATGTAACATAAGAGGCAAGCCTTCAATAAACAAAGCAAGCTTTCATAAAAAACACTCTCAAATACTTAAGATATTCATACTTAATAGATAACGGAACAACCTTCAGATATCATGGATAAGCAAGAGGCAAAGGTATATTGTTCAACAAATATGCAGAACTAATTTCATATATTCCTGAATACCATATATATGATTGAATAAATTTATGTTAGTTATTATGTATTAGAATTATTTGAATCATGATATCTAGTTTATTAGCACACTGGAAACAGGGAGAAAACTTCTATACTATGTCATCCTAATGTTGAAACCGGTAGGCAAGGAAAGTCATTTAGGGGAGTAAACAAAGTTGAGGCACTGATAAGAAGGAAGTATCCGATAAAGTACGATGCTAGTAGTGATAGGAGAACATGATAAACAGATAATCTAGTTCATAATGATCTAATATGAAGTTAATCAATTATGAATATGATAGGAAGGAATAATTGAAAATAAAAAACCTGCATAACAACGACATGACTACATACATGCATGATAAAATAATAAAAAATTATGAAACTTTAATCTTATATATACTTAAAGGTATAGAGATAATTGAATTAAGAAGAATCATATGGGAAAAAATATTTAATGATGACGAATCAGAAGATATACTACACCAACAATGGTATGAAATAGACCTACATAATCTAGACCTCGAGAGAATAGAATTATATGACTTAGAAATAGATTCAGATTAAAATTAACTACAAATATTTACAATATTGGACGGAAGCTATGGAAAATATAAAACTGCTAGAACAATTAATGGAAAATAATTTATATATGTACCTAAGAACCCAAGATATGTTATATCTAGAGTACATCATAAATAATATTAAAGAAATAACAAGATTAAAACCTCTAGCAATAGAATATTATAATAAAATCTTTACTAAAATTTAATATGAGAACGATGAAGTCTGCACCTATGAAAAATGGTATTTTTTGATTTGGATATTGTGTTGTTTGATGTTGTTTGATCTATTTGGTGGTGGTGTGTGTAGGTGAAAACGAAAAAAATGAGAATTTGGGTGGTTGCTATTTGTTGTTTTGTTCATCTAAGAAGCCATCTCATTGGAGAAAAATGAGGGGTTGAAGGAGGAGGGAGATGAGGGGTTGGAGAAGAAGGAGAGAGATGAGGGTAACAATAAATGATTCAAGTAAATTAGGCTATAGGATATACTAAAAAGAATGTACCCTAAAAGAGTAATAATTAATTTCAAAAAATTCATTAATGTCATAATTCCTTTTTTGATTACTTTAGGAAAAAGGAATTCTTGAATTGCAATATTTGTAGCTATATGCCAGATACTAATAGTCAATCATATCTAATGTCAAGAATTATTATTATTGTTATTGTCATGGGCCAAATAAATAGATGTGATGACACTTATTTATTCTAACCAAGACAAGGCAACCTCAACCTAATGAAACGAAAGAAATGTAGAAAATAGTTAAGCGAAAAAACTTTTTTTTTCTATTAAAATCCTCAAAATCTGGTAGTCACGTGTACAAAGCCACTAAATACATAAAGTACGGGATTAAGAAATAAGTACAAGTCTCACTCTTTGATTCTCAAATAGACTAAAGCTTAAATAAAAGGAAAAGAGGGTTCGTTGGGATGGCAAGTAGCTACCTCTCGATAGTCCTTTGACAAGCCTCGAAAAGTAAGAGAAGAAGGACGGTTACGCTACACTGGGCTCGAAACCTACACAAGTGTAGAAGCAAAGAGTTAGTACCAACAACACGGTACTCAGCTAGCAATCTAATAAACAAGGCATCCAGATAGAAATTGAGTATCCCTTACACTACAACCAAACCTCCTCAAACTACAACCTGCGTAGAAATCAGCTCAACCTAGCAATTCTACAATACACGGCTCAAAAGGCCAAATATCAACATTTCAACAGTCACAATCAATAATCAAACGAATCAAGTAAGTCAAGTATTTCAGTCACACACAACAAGTTCATCAATCTCAAGTAACAAGCAAGTCACGCATAAACATCAAATGCATCAACTGACAATAATAAATCTCTTGCCATAACTATTTCTCATCGGCAGAATATCACTAGCCGAAACCGTTTCCCATCGACTTTATATCAAATCACTAGCCGAAACCATTTCCCATCGGCTTTATATCATATCAGTAGTCGAAATCATTTCCCGTCAAATTTATAAATTCATGCCGAAAATGACCTCGAGATCACAACACTTACCAACAAAGACCTCGGCATCATAAATCATCACATCTCTCATTACGGTGTTCAACGATCAATGCACACAAGAAATATCATACTACACAGAATAGATAACAAATCATACAATTCAAGTCCACATTTATGCTTTCATGCATTTCATCAATCAAGCAATTCACATCATTATGTTCATCACATAATCTTTTTCATTCCAGCTCCTTTTTATTCATTTAGATGTATCAAATAGACAGTTAAACCCTTAACCTCATACCCATTACTTCCAATACAGAAGCAACAAAGGAAGTACACTAAATTTACTAGAATACAAGATTTAAGAGATCATTTTCCTTTAATCAATGAATAATCACTTCAAGAGTTGAGTCTTCCCCTTCCGAATCACTTCCAAAGCCACTCAATCTATAAACGAGCAAGTATTCACAATCACTTTCCGAAAACAACAATACCCACATCAATTCTCTTGAAAAGTGGGTCAATCAACACAAAACTCAATTCCAAAAATAAGGTTTGAATTCAAAATGAAATACTTGAAAACATTCATCAAGGCTTTAGGAACTCATAGGGAAGAATCATCATTTCAAAAAAGGATTAAAAATAGTTCAAAATCTCCACTCTAGTTAAGAACTTGAGTTCTTGATAATCCTCATCATTCACCAATCAAAATCTCATATTTTGATGTTAAAACCCATAAATAATCAGAAGAAAATGAAGGTTTAGGGTCATAGAAGCTTACCCAAATTATTTAGCACAAGAAAACCTTTCCGAAATCTCCACCAAGGATTCCATAAGCTCAAAAATGGCTAGTTGGTGCTTAAACCCCAAAAATGGCAGGTCAAAACCCTCCCAAGTATCAAAAAAGCGACCAGGGGTTCGCTACTAAAAGCTCGGGTTTCTCTGAAGCGATGGTCTCTTAAGAGACAGGTCTTTCGCTTAAGTGGAGGTCGCTTAAGCGACATGAACTTCGCAAAAGCGAGGCTTGGAACACCAGAAAACATAGCGAAGACTCAAAACATTAAAATAATCCTTAAGATTCGTTCAGAACCCCGTAAACACAAACCACATATGTAAATCAATTATACTCGATGTTCCAAATTCAATGGAACCATCAAATTACGAATGTGAAGGCTCCTTGATCCGACATTCGCTAAAACCACAAGAAATAACTCAACGCCTAAAAAGGCTAAAACAAAAAGTCCCCCCCTCCCTCGAATCCAACAGAACTCTTAGAAATTCTAATTTGAGCATTTGAACCCCGAATGCTGACCAAATTCAACCCAAAAGCTAAATTTCAAAAAATTCACAACTTGAAATCTCAAATCCTTAAGAAAACTCTAAATCTGAAATCGACAACTCTCACAGCCCGAATTCCATATTTCGGGATTGATGGAATCGACTGAATTTCAATCCGATACTCGAAACTCCAAGAGGCTCCAAAACAACTTTTAAACTACTTAGCCTTTCTAAAGTACAAACTTAGCAATTTATCAACTTTTAACTCAAATTCCAAAACCAACTTTCAAAACTCAATCATAGAAGACTCAAGGTTCATATCGAGAGGGCAACACGGTAAATTTTACAAAAACAACAAAAATGATCAACAGGATCATTACAGTTATTTAAAAATGTTGGGGTCGTATTTGCAATTTAAATAGGATAATCACATACTTGGTGCAATCACAAATGTAAATGTTCAAAAACATATGTGTGTGTATATTACCAACTTTTTATTAATTGTCGCCCAACCAATATTTGTGAAAGTTATCATCCACGGATAACCATGTCTAGTTGAAGAAGAGAAGCAACTAATTTGTCTAAATATTTTTTTAAAAAAACTATTTACCTACCGGCCATCAAACCTACTATTTTTTTAATTTTATTATCATATTTAAGAATATGATTCAATGTACACAATGAAAAAAATCTGACTATTTCATCATTAATTCGGCTTTTCCATTTATGTGGTTCTCCAATATTTCATCATTAATCAAAATCTGACTATTGAGTAAGGTTCATTTTACTTAGGAGAAAAATGATTCAAATATATCTGAAATAAATAAAGAGAGCCACAGAAGATGTCATAATAAATCTAAAAAATTCTCCAACGAGTTCTCTCTATTTATTAATCAACTTTTAATTAATAATAATAATAATAATTATAACTCATTGGAGAATTATAGTAGAAGGTGAAGAGTTGATTAATAAATAAAGAGAAGAAGAGGTATTTGTGGAGAAAAATTAAGGTCTTCAAGGTTTTTCTTTTTCTATCGTCTTAAATGAAAATAAATGTAGATTACTATTTGATTTCTTTTATAATTAGTTATTGAGCAGAAAAAAATTAGAAGAAAAGCCTAAAATTATGCGAAAAAAGATATATAAGAATGGTGGTCATGGAGGAGTGTTGAGTTACTTCTTCATGAAATTTCTTTACTTTAACTGATTTGCCTTTAGTCACAAGTGAATAAATCGTTGGGTTTAAGATCTCTTTTCTCTTCTTATGTGGATAAATAAAAGGAAAATTATATGAAATAGCAAACTATTAATTCAAATTAAATGTTATATTTATAGTTTATTTTATTTGTAATTCTCAATAAACATCTCATTTTTTTACCATCTGATTCGGTATACAATTACCCATTTTATACATTTCGGTATAGAATGTATAAAATGCATTTGTGTTTGTATAAAGCGAGAGAAAAGTGTAGATACAAATACAAATACATATATTTTCGTCCTATACACTTATAATTATACAAATGCAGATTTTATTATACAAATTACAATGTATAAATGAATTTATACAAAACTGAACAGTTTGTATAAAATTGGATGTATCTAGCGAATTATACAAATCAAAAGCTCTATAGAATACATAAAATTTGATATGGAGTGCAATTATACAAATATGATTTTTATGTTTGTTATATGTTGCTCATAAATAAAAGTCTTATTTGGACCAGCCCACTTTAGCCCATGAGTCCAATATTTTGTGGCATATATAAGACTTATTTAGATCTTATTTTCAGAAACACAAGAGAGGAAAATTAAGAGAGCCACTTAAGAGATTGAGAGAGAAAAATCCTGTTTTTGCTTCAGGAAATTTTCTGTTCAGGCAGTCCGCTTCGAAAAGAGTTTTCCGCTTCGTTAACCGTTGGATCGTGCTCAAATTTGAACTGAGAGTTTTCAGAATCTGGCTCTTTCATTTCAACGGTAAAGATCGGATTTAATCGTCTGTAGCTTCTAATTTTGGGGCGTAAACAGTAGCTCATTTTTGATTGAAATATCTCCTTTAATGAAAGAAATACAATGCTCCAAGTATTATACCGTGTCATCGACTGTAACTATACACTGAGCTATATTAGCAATTGTACAAGTACACTAAACTAAATCACGTAAAAGTACTGATTTTCCAGCAAACAGCCATTGAACACTGATTTACGAAGCAAGAAAATGTTTGTCATCTCTTTTTCATTTTTTGCAATTGTCATGTGATGCAAACATTTAAGAACCTCCATGCCGAAACATAAGAACTTATCTATATAGAGCACAAACATGAAGGAAACAGATGAACATGATAATCAGACCATCTAGTAAACCTATTATACCCAAACTGCAAAAAGAGAAGAAGAGTAGTCATAAACTGGACAATATGATAGAGATTTTCAGAGAGAATATTCAACCATTACCTTCTGGGATTAGGTCCACGGGGCTAAGAACGTATATACCACTTAAAAACACCTGCAAATTAAATAACGTAGAAGAAATAAAGGTAGAGATAATAGAAGAAAAATAACTACATCTACACATATGTAAAATCTTTCATTTCCTTGTAATTTTTCTCTTTCTTTTTTCCCTTTTCAAAGCGAGTTTGGGGAGAGGAGTAGAGCCAAACGATATTAATAACAATGATTTTCCATCACATATATAGATTATTATCTCATAGAATTTATAAAAAATATAATTTATAATGCAAACAACAATTTCATTAAATCCTTTCATTTTTCAAATCTAATAGATGAAAAGCAAAAAATTACCTAATGTAGAATGATAGTTTAGAGAAAAAATTAATACGGATTGAATCAACAGTTGATAACCAATTTATGACAAATATATTGATGAGATAGATAAGATCGGAAGGAAGAATATTTCTAATCTAAAGAGGGAGTTCAAATTTAGAATAAATTATTTTTGCAACTCGTATTACCTGAAACCTAGAGCAGAATTTGCCCGTCCATAAATATTATGCATCATTTTATTGCTGAAAACGATGTATACTTTAGATGTTCAATGGAGATAATGCTTTAAAGGATAGTTTTCTTGAAGGATTATATATATCACAACATTAAGGAAAAAAAATAGCCACAAAAGAAAAGCAAGAAAATACTATTGTAGTCTATGATCATTTATCTATCTATCAATACTACTTTAAAAGCATGAACTCTCAAATTTAAAATACTAAATTACTATTTTACCCTTTTACCAAAATTTAATGGGTTGGCATCTTGGCCTACCCTACAGAAACGCAATCTACCAACTCGCCATCCTCCAACCTCCACCTCTTTCGTACTTACACTTTTACTTGCTTTGACATTCTCCCAATAACATTGTAGCCTTTTCACGTACAATTTAACACCGTATCATTAAATGGAAAATATGGCTTATTTCCCAGTTGATATTCTGCCAGCGCCCGTCACATTTCAATTCCAAAGAGCCATATCTGCGCGCTATCATGAGCATTCATGCTTACCAAAATGATCACTTAATGTATGTGTACTTTTGCATAAAAAAACAATGCACTTTTCTCACTTGTACTGAATATTTTCTGCAAATGATCACTTAATGAATGTCTACTTTTGCATGATTGAATTGTTGATTAATCATGCTAACTTCTGTGAATCTATTGGTATTCAACTTATTTTTGCATTTCCCTTTCAAAATCACTACCATAGCGTAAAGTTCATATCATATCAGTTTTACAAGTCAACAATGTAGGCATTGCTAGAAGACTATTTTAGTTGTGTTTCTTAAATAAGGAACCTTGTAGAAAATACCCCAAAAAAGGCAGATTTCATACCTATGTGCTAACAACTGAAATATCGCCTACATTAGTAATAATTATAGTCTTTAAAGACAAACTTTTAGGGTCAATAATGTTTCAGTGATAGGCCTTGTTGTATGCATTTTAGGCACAACACTTTTGAATAGATATACATCCATGTTTAATTTGACACTAGCGAACAAGATTAATCAGATGAATACGGCGTGCCAAAAAATGGACAGTTAATCCCACAAAAGAGATGTCCAGGTACGTGTTTTCGCAGACTTAAAGATTTATATGACTGTAATTATCCATCTTAATTTGGGTTGCACATTTTAAAACAATTATTAATTTTACTTGCACATTTTTGTAGTCATTAAACTACATGCGGAACACACAAATTGGATGCGCACAGGGATCTACCAACTGAGGATTCGATATATGAGGAAAAGAAAGCAACGAAGAAGAATCAAAATTTATAAAGGAACTGTGCCAGTACCACCGCACTAAAAATGAATGCAAATAAAGTGGTTAACGTACACATATTCTATTATCATATCTGTGCCATTTTAGTTAAAAAATTAACAATACGTCTTATGTACAACATTTCATAATTGTATTTGCGGCAACAAAGATGCACCCAAAAGCTATTAAGCCCTACCACTACATACCCAATTGGTTACAAAACATTAACCTGTCAACTTAGGATTCCTCTACCAAAATAGTAACATTTTTAATCCCCTCCAGAACAGAGCAAATTGGCACCTGTTTGGTTTACATTTTCAGTAGCATTCACTCTGTCTTGCCTCCCAGACCCTGTTCAAATTAAGGATGTGTTATTGTAAAATCTTTGGAATGAATAAGACTATTTTATCCTTTGCTCCAATGTAGGATGAAACAACATCAACCTGGAAAAATACCTTGAGGGAAGTGCAACAAATTTTGTGTAGGCACCAAATATTTGCTAAGGAAACATGTTTAGGCCCCTCAAGTGTATACCCGAAGAAACAATCCTATAGTGGATAAAAACATAAAGTAATGAAAAATAAAAGGACCTGATATAATTATTATCTTGGCTGCTCGAAAAGGTAGAGGTGCTTGTGGTTCTGATAAACTTCTTGATCAAACTGGCTCCCCAAACTAAAAGAGAAAAATCAATTCTTTCATTTATCAGGATCCATAGATAAAAGAGCAAAGAAGCAATACCGTCACTTGAAGGGTGTGTTTGGTATGAAGGAAAATGATTTCCTAGAAAATGTTTTCCTGGAAAACAAGTTGATTTTTGACTTATTTTCTTATGTTTAGTTGGTGAGTAGAAAATAGTTTCCGAAAAAAAATTTTAGTGTTTGATATATGAATGATTTTTTTTTTTGAGAAATATCTTTTATTTTTAATAGGGTAGAAAATAATTTTTGAAATTGAAAATATTTTTTAAAAACAAACTTAAATTTTTTTGGGG
>NC_064292.1:35597017-35636048 GCF_019186545.1 Solanum stenotomum
TTTAAAGTTGAAAATATTTTTAAAAAACAACCTTCATTTTTTTTTATTTTTTTGGAGGGGGGTTGGGGGGTGATAGGGGGCAAAGGGGGGCCGAGGGTAGTGGGTGGGGGTAAAAATTAAAAAATTGAAATTAGAAATACCTTTTAAAAATAATTTTTAATATTTTTTGGGAGGGGGTGGGGTAGGGGTAGGGGTGAGGGTGGGTAAAAAAATTGAATTTAAAAATAAGCTTTAAATTATTATTTTTTTGGGGGAAGGTTGATTGTGGGGCTGGTTTGATGGTAGGACAAAATAAATTGATTTTTTCAACATAAAAGTAATTATAGTTTGAAGTTGAAAGAGAGTTTTAGAAAATGTTTTCCTTAAGTTTTGAAGGGAAGTCATTTTCCTTAAATTTGAGGAAAATGAGTTGATTTGGAAAACATTTTCCAAAACATTTAACCCAACCAAACATGAGAAAATTGGAAAACATTTTCAGGAAAATATTTTCCTTCATACCAAACACACCCGAAAAGGCTGGGGCATCAATAAAATAGATTAATCTCTAAATAGACCCCAACAGACACATTAAGTAAGAGCGAAAGATGCCAGCATAGTAGGGTAAAAAGAATAATTTAAATTAGGTTACACTTGTTTTGATACTAGTTAAAGATAACATGTATTTCAGAATAGTTGCTATCTTACATACTCGTGCATTCGATGTACTGATTTAATTCAAACTGCAAATACATGTGTTCAAGATCATCAACAAACGTTTCGTTAAGATCACTTTGTGCTTCATATAACTTTGGTGAGCCTACTTGCTTTTCAGAAAATTTCACATTTATTTTTCTGTCATTGTTGAGTTATCTTAGGTCTTGTACCGACATCTATAGTAGTATTAGAGCCTTCGTAGAAAATTAGAGTTGAGGACTTTCTCAATACTTTCTTTACTTTAAAGATTGTTTTGAAAATTATTATTATTATTGCAAAGGAGTATTTTTTAGATGTTCCAATTGAGTTTGTGTTGAGATAAATTTATTTTTTAAGCCTATAATTGCTTGAGTGAGTCTTCTGCTATAACATCTCGGATTTAAAAATATGGAAAAAATTTAAAGATTTCCTGGAACTAGTGTCAGTACAAACAGAACCATAGAAGGTCCGTCATTTAATGTACGAGTCGTAAATAGGTCTCATAGGTGAGTCTCAAACTAAGTGTTATTTTATGAAATTACAACTGGACCATAGAGTCCATGTACAGACTGTAGGTTGAGCAACAGACCATATTTGGGTCCGATCAGTCGAGGGTCCAAGAAACAAGTTTCTGAACCCATAGACAGTTAACCAAGACGACCGTAGCTAGACCCATGGACCATAGGTCACTGTCGATGGAGGTCGGTAGTTATTTTTAGAAGGACTTTTGGATCTTTTCCTAATTATTCTAACCCAATACTATGTTGTTTTATCTTCTATTATAGACCATATATAAACATTTTTATCCCAAATTACCCAATTGAACTCATTCTTCTAAATTCTCAAAGTTGATCCAAGTTCTTCCCCAATATTTCTCTCTCTAAAGTTTGAAGAAGAAGGTTAGGGTTTCAAGGTCATGTCTCTGAATTCACCCTTAATTGTGAGCTTTTGGTATCAAGATATGATAGTATTCACCTATGGAGTCATTTCCTGCATAGGGTTCCCAAATTTTTCATTTTTACAAGGTAGAATCTCCAATAGAAGTTAGGGTTTTACTCAATCTCATGGGTTCTTTTCAATTATGATCTAATTGATTATTTTATGTCTTTTTTATGCATGCATTGAAGTAATTTCATGTTTCTAAGTTGAATTCCCATGAACCCATGTAAAGTCCATGATTTCTAGACTATGATCGTATAATGAAGCTTTTGAATCATGAAAGATGAGTTTATGAAGATATGCATGTTCTTTATGAAATTAATGTAAATGTCTTAAAGGATGCTTTGAAGAGTAAAGTATCAAATGTTGTTGTGAAATGATTTCTCACACACTACTCAAATATTAATGTGAAAGGATTTTCTCACCTAAAAGATTAATAAGGTTGAAAGGTTTTCTCACCTATGATAAATCAATGTTAAGGAGCTATTCTAATGATAAGATAAGTAAGACTAATAACCATTCCATGGGATTTATGCTCAGCAATGAGAGGATATTGAGATGGAAACTCTCCCGTAGTAGAGGTCGGGTTTCTAGTAGCTATATCTTTATCATATAACTATGTGCTACCATAGGATGCTGTCTTAGATAGACATTAGCTAGTGAATCTACGTAAGCTAGAGTTCATGGTTCTTACCTTGGCAAGTGAGGACACCTCTTTTCGGTGTGGGGTAGACACTGGATTCCATGGTGTAGCTCACATGGTCTACATGTCGGTTAACGGTAAATCACCCAAAATAATGAAAAAGACTACTTTTAGAAGTATCTCACAAATGTTTCAAAGATGTCTAGCTTAAACTGACCATGCTTATGGTTTATTCTTTCTAACCCTTTTATGTTATAATTTTAACTTGATCATTGCATGTCATGTAAAATCCTTTTAGCATGATTTCCCAGCTCTTATGCATTGCTATCATACTTGGTACATTCCATCTACTAACACATATTTTTACTTACATTGTTTCACTAAAATAGGGTTTGACGTTCCCATTCCGCATCTCTGTGGCTAGTGATCACTTTATTAGATATTAAAGATTGGTGAGTCCTCATGTTCTGAGGACCGAACCTTTTATTGTTTATTGTCTTTTCTTTTCAGAATTGTATGTTATGTATGGGTTACGTCCCAATCACTCTTGTTTGAGACTATGTTAGATTTTCTGCTTCATTTTCTTGTCAAACATTTACGATATAAGCTCTCTTTTAAAATCTCTTGATTTTCTAGTATCATGTATGATGTATGGTAAGTTGCTATTCTAGGGCCTCTCGGGGTCCTATACGCCATGTCACATCTAGCGAGTACTTTAGGTTATGACAAACTTGGTGTTTAAAGAACAAGGTTTAGAAAGGTCCTAGGAAGTCTCATCAGCCACGTCGTGTAGAGTCTTGTTAATGAGTGTGAAGCGCACCACATTTATTAAATATAGGTTATTAGATGCTTAGGAAACTCCACTACTTTCATTACTCTAAAGTTGTCCAATAGAGTTTAACTTTATAATGTGGCTCTCATAATCCTTATCCGATGCTTTACAAGATATGGCCACTCGAAAGGGCATATACTAGAAGGAATGCGTGAGAGAATGTAGATGAGAAGCTCCTCAAGAAGCTCCTTAAGTTTCGGTCGACCCTTTGGTCGAACAAGTGAATAATGCAGAGTTTTAGGCTTCTTTTTAAGTGTTGGCTCAAGCCAATAGGGAGGTTGTGGTCCCCATGAAACCAAATGTGGGTACAAAGGCAACTAGATAGAGAGACTTCACTAGAATGAATCCTCTGTAGTTTCACTGTAACACCCCAGAAAATTTTCAAATTGAGACTCGAACCATTCTTTGTTTTGAGTTAGATTTTACCGTGGAATTTAATTTCTTGAGTGATAAGGTCACTAGATGTAGCACCTTTTCCAAGAACAACTAAATAGAGTTCATTCAAGTCATTCCTAAGTTCCTTCAAGTTTTGGGTCAACTTCAAATGATCATAACTTTCAGTACAAGATGTGTTAGGTGGGATACAAGGTACCCAATGAAAGGTCTTTGAATTATATTTCCAACGCCGCCAAGTTTTCTAAGTTTCGAGTTCGGATGAGTGAGATATGCCCTTTTGAAGTCAGGCTGTCCAATTAAGGAAAGCTACCCGAAAATAGTAAGGGGTATTTTAGTCTTTTCGTTACCCAATCAATTTTAGTTCATTTTTATTATTGTTTTAGAGGTCTAATCCTATTAGTTTCAGTTTTATAATCCTAATATAAACCTAGGGTTTTAGTTGAGAGTTCAAGAAGAGAAAATAAGAGAAAAGAGAAGAAAAGAGGAGAGGATCAAAACGTTCGTCGAGAGTCTTGCATTTTGTTGCGGATTTTCGTCATGGGTTTAATCCGTAAGAGTTATGTAAGCTTCCATTCTTCACACACACGCCAACCATGTTAATTTCATCGTTAAATTCGTTCTAGGAAGTTGAAAGTATGTTGTTCTTGAAATTGGCTTTAGTTCTTGAGTTTAGATGAGATTGTTGAGTTCTTAATGAAATAATGTCAATTTTAGAGTTGTATATGATTAGGTTCTTGTGTTCATGTGCTGGGTATCTAAATCTAAAGAGGGATTGAGAAAAAAGAATCAAATTTAGGTGAATTGGGTTAGAAAACAAAGAAGGAAATAGTTGGGGGAATCTGGCACCTTGCTTCGTGTCGCAGACCTGCCTTCCCCTTTCACAGAAATTTTCTTCGCATCGTGGAGAGGTCATAGACCTCTCTACCTCAAAAGTTAATTTGTGACCAAATATTAAAATGCATCTCCGCGTCGCGGACTTGCTTCCACATCGTGATTTCTTGATCGTTTGTCATGTTTAACATCTAAAAACACTCCAACACATCACGAGATATTTCCTATCACAAATCACAAGCTTTAATTCATAAATCAAATTCAAGGTAGAGTTGAGAGTCAAGTTTTGAGAGTTCTTTATAACATTTTTGAGAAAGTCCTTTTGAGTCTTTTTGAGGAGTCTTCTACAATTTCTAATGACTTGTTTCAAGACTTGAGCAAGTGAGTATAAGAAAGAGGAGAATGTATTCATGAGTCTACTTTGTCATTATGAGATCCTGCATATCATGAACCATAACTCTTGAATTCATAATTCACATTCAAGAGAGAGTTAATAGTAGAGTTCGAGAAAGTCTTTGAGTTCAATATTGAATCCTTTGAGATCCACCATCGATTTGAGTTAAGTTTTGAGTATGTAAGTATGAGAATGAGAAGAGTAGTATACATGAGTTCCTTATTGATATTTTGACCCTTGAGTCGAGTCGTTCATACCCATCAGTTGAGTATCTTTAAGAGGAGTAGTATCTTCAAATTCTAAGTCTTGAGTATCAAGTTCCTAACCTTTTAGAGATTATATTCCTAATCATGGGACTATTACATGTTACCCATGAAGTCCTTGAGTTGAATTGTTCATGCCTATAATTCCGCATGAACCCTATAAGTCGAACAGTCTTGAGATGAGAAGTGTCTTTGTGTCCTTGAGTTGAGTAGTTCATGCTCATAATTTAGCATGAACCCTCTGAGTTGAGCATTCTTGAAATGAGTAATATCATTGAAGTTCTTGAGTCCCAGGCATTGAGTTTTATCTATGGTTATTGAAAACCTTGTATTAAGTCGTTCACGTCTATAATTCGGCATGAACCATATTTTAAGAAGTCTTTTACAATTGCTATAACTTTGTTTTAAGAATTAAGCTTTGAGTTGAGTAAAGATTAACAGTAAAGTTCATTTCTTAAAGTGATATATGGGAACTAAGTATTCGCAAGAGTAAATGTTTTCACATTTAAAAGAGGAGGAAACTGAGATTTCCAAAAGAGTTTTGAGAAGTTTGAGTAACATCTCTTTATACAGAAACATTTTGTGTAATAATTTCAAACCACAGAAAGAGTTATGTTTTTAAACATATGAGCTGAGTATTTTGGGAGTAGTATCGAGCACTGATATGGGGACGAGTTTGGGTTCAGATAACTCACGTCTCCATAAACCATGTAGCCATCATGGTTAGAAATGATCATACTTTTTAGATGACTCCTTACTAACCTTTAGCATAGACTAGTGGATCCACTTAGTTAAGACATTCTATTTGACGGCAAAGTATAGGATAGTTCTGACAGCGTGGGTAAGACACTGTATCATCACTTAGGCTCACAGTGGTAGTTGTCGGTTAGAGAAACTCCCACAAAGTTATATTGTATTTTTATATACACATTGAGTATTATTCTATTTTTCAATACATTGATTCGCTATCTATAGTCTTACAGCTTTCCATATATATATATATATATATATTGCAATCTTTTACTATTGCTTAATCCTTGAGTATCATGAGTTGAGTCTTTCTAGATGAGTATCTTGAGTTGAGTACCTTCGAGTTGAGTATCTTGAGTAGTTTTGAGTATCTTTGAGTATTCCTTGAGTTGAGTAAGTTTTAGAAGAGGTAAGTATGTTTTCATTTTTATCAAGTGTCAAGCTTATGTTATGCTTTAGAATTCCCCTTACATGCTCATACATTCCATGTACTGAGCCATTTTGCCTGCATCCTTCCATGATGCAAATCCAGGTATTCAGGATCATCAGTAGGAGCTTCGTTGATACCACTTGGAGTTCGAGTTAGCTATGGTGAGCTTCCTTGCTTTCAGAGGATTTCATGTACTTTTTAGTTATATTAATTTTTAGAATGTCGTGGGTATTGTCTCGACATCCATCTTTGTCAATTAGAGGCTTCATAGATAGATATTAGAGTTTGAGAAGTTTGTTTCATTAATCTTATTAAATGTATTAAAGACTTGAGTTGCCTATTGTTGGCTAGTATAATATTCTATTTTTATTTAGAGCTATTCATTTGAATTAAAGATTTGTAAGCTTCATGAATTTGATTCAGTTTTTAAGCTTTGTATGCTTGAGTTAGTCTTCCGCTTGTAGTCAGCCAAGATGAGGGTTTGCCTGGGGACCAACAATTGATCTCGAGTGCTGGCCATATCTAGGGTGTAGACTAGGATCGTGACATTCATGGTTCCAAGGTTGAGAAAGATCCGCAAGAGTTCATTGATGAAGTGTACAAGGTGTTTATGATCATGAGAGTGATGACAGTGGAAAATGCATAACTTTCTGCTTATGAACTTAAGGTTGTCGCTCAAATATAGTTCAACTAATGGAAGGAAGAGAGGGTGGTTGATGCGATTCTCTTGATTGGGAAAACTTTAAGGTTGCTTTTCTTGATAGATTCTTTCCCCTTGAGGTGAGGAACGCCAAGGCACTTGAATTCATCAACCTTCTTCAAAGGAACATGAGTGTGGAGGAATATGCTTTTAAGTTCACACAATTTCTCCTACTATGGTTGTCGATCCTAGGGAAAGAATAAGTAAGTTTGTTTTGGGTATTTTTGAAATGGTGGTTAAGAAGTGCCATATTGCCATGCTTATTAATGATTTGGACAATTCTCGTCTAATGGATAATGCTCAATAAATCGAACATGAGTAACTTAAGGAAAGGTCTAGGGAGGCAAAGAGGGCCAACACTGGGATGATGATTTCTCATATTCAAGGTCTAAGGGACATGGTCGTTCTATGTTTCGCCAAAAGTTTCCCGGTCAAGGTTCCTCCAATGATCCTCCTAAGTTCAAAAAATATAGGGTGTCTAACCCTAAGCCTTAAACAGGAAATGGTGGTGGATTTTCATCACCTACTATTGCTAAATATGGAAGGAAACACGAGGGTAAATGCTTAGCCGACACAGATGGTTGTTTGGTTGCGGTAAGAGTGGTTATAAAATAAGGGATTGTCAATCACTTAAGGGTATAGGAAGAGAAGGCAGACAAGCTCTACCTAGTGGTTCAGGTTCAAGTGCTCCAGAGAAAAAAATGTTCTATGCACTTCAAACTCATCATGAGAAGAATGGTTCTCCCTATGTGGTGACTAGTATGTTAACAATCTTTCTTCTTAGTGTTTATGTTTTGCTTGATCCCAGTGTTACCTTGTTGTTTGTGACGCCATATGTGACCATGAGATTTGATGTTCTTTCGGATATGTTGTTAGATCCTTTTTTTCTCTACTCGTATTGGTCAATCTATTGTGGGTAAGAGAGTCTATAAAAGGTGTCCTATCTCCTTATCCCATAGATTCACTCATGTTGATTTTGTAGATCTTGATATGTTAGATTTCGAAGTTATTTTTGGAATGGATTGGTTGCATTTATGTTATGCTTCTGTTGATTATAGAACCTGAGTAGTCAAGTTTCAATTCCCAAATGAACCCATCCTAGTGTGGAATGGGGGAAATTATATGCCTAAAATTTAGTTTGTATCTTTTCTTAAAGCTATAAAGATGATTTCTAAGGGTTGCATATACCATCTTGTTCGGGTTAGGGATATGGATTCTAAAACCTCTACTCTTGAGTCGGTACCCATTGTCAATAAGTTTCAAGAAGTGTTTCCTCATTATTTTCCTAGTGTCCCCCCCAAAAGAGAAATCGACTTTGGTATCGACCTTCTTCTAGATACACAAACTATCTCAATTCCTCCTTAACAAATGGCTCTGACTGAACTTAAGTAATTAAGGGATCAATTGAAAGATTTGTTGGATAAGGGTTTCATCCGACCGAGTATCTCTTCATGGGGTGCTCCAGTTCTATTTGTTCGAAATAAATATGGTTCACTTCGTATGTGTATTGACTACCGGTAATTGCACAAGGTTACAGTTAAGAACATATATCCTCTTCCAAGAATATATTATCGATTTGATCAACATGAAGTAGCAAGTTACTTCTCTAATATTGACCTCCGGTCAGGTTGCCACCAATTGAGGGTGAAAGAAAATGACATTCTGAAGATGACTTTTCGAAATCGATATGGTCATTATGAGTTTCTTGTAATTTCGTTTGTCTTGATCAATGCTCATTCCACATTCATGGATTTGATGAATATAGTTTTTAGACAATACCTCGACATGTTTGTGATTGTGTTCATTGATTAGATATTGATATATTAAAGGAGAGAAGACGAGCACACCCATCATTTGAGGATTGTGTTGCAAGTCCTCAAGGGCCAACAACTCTTTGCAAAGTTTAGTAAATGCGAGTTTTGGTTAAGGTTCGTGGCTTTTCTTGGTCAAATTATTTCTGGTAAGGGTATTTATGTAGATTCTAAGAAGACAAATGTGGTCAAGAGTTGGCCTAGACCTCTTTCCCCTCTGGATATCAGACGTTTCTTAGGTTTGGCTGGTTACTATAGAAGGTTTGTTGAAGGGCTTTCTTCGATTGTCTGTCCATTAAAATCATTAACCCAAAAGAAAGTTAAATTCATATGGTCGAAAGCATGTGAGAAGAATTTTAGAGCATGTGTAATAAACTTCAAGGGTAATTAGGATGATCATTTGCCTTTGATTGAGTTTTCATACAATAATAGCTATCATTCAAGTATTGGTATGGCTCCATTCAAGGCTCTATATGGTAGGAGGTGTAAATGTCCTATATGTTGGTTTGAAGTGGGTGAAGTTACGTTGATAGGTCCCGAGTTGTGCATGAGGCAATAGAGAAAGTCCTACTTATTAGACAAAGGTTGGAAATGACTCAAAGTCAGCAAAAGTCCTATGATGATGTTCGAAGGAGAGACCTTGAGTTTTAGGTAGACGATTGGGGCTACTTGAAAATTTCACCCATGAAGGATGTAATGTGATTTGGGATGAAAGGGAAGCTTAACCCCCGTTATGTGGGCCCATATAAGATTTTGAGGTGTATAGGCAAAATTGCCTATGAACTTGATTTTCCTAATGACTTGGCATTGGTGCATCAAGTTTTCCATGTCTTCTTGTTGAAGAAATGCTTTGGAGATCCGAACTCCATAGTTCCCTTAGAAGGTTTGGAAGTTAAGGAGGATCTTTCTTATAAAGATGTTCCAGTCAACATTTTAGACCAGCAAGTTATGAAGTTGAGAAACAAGGAAGTTGCTTCTGTAAAGGTTCTTTGGAGGAATCAGTTAGTTGAGGGTGTTACTTGGGAGGCCCAGGCCAATATGATGTTCCATTATCCTCATCTTTTCTCTTTGTCCCTACTCTAGCTTGAGGTATTTAGTCCTTCATTGATTACTCTTTTGGTTTCATGCGTCTTAGATATTCCCATGATTCCACATTTAAGTATGTTCATGAAAAACTTGATTTTTGAGAAATTGAGTTGATTTGATAGATTGCCTTGTATTTATGTGCATTTCAATACGAACTGCATATATACATTATGAAATGATGTTTTGAACATGATTAAGCATCTGAGTTGATGTTTCCTCCTATGATATATGCATTTATGTGATTTTATTCATGTTGGGCTTTTGGGTTAAGTTCCTACCCTCCGTGAGATGTCTTCAATACCATTCTAGGACGAATGTTCCCAAGGGGGAGACAATGTAACACCTCGAATTTGAAAAGATGGAAAAAATTACAGCTTTTCTTGAAAGTGGTGCCAGTACCAACGGAACCACAGATGGTTCATGAACTGGTACGTGGTCCGTAGGTGGAACCGTGGGTGTCTTGTCCAATTCTTCTAAAATTGTCAAAATCCTAGTCCTTTTATACAGTTTACTAGGATGGTTCCTCATCCAATATATGAGTCGTACATAGGTCTCGTATCTGAGTCTCATACTTAGTGTAATCTCAAAAAATTACAACTGAACCCATAAAGGCCATGTACGGACGGTAGGTTGACCAACGGACCATAAATGCGTCCCCGTTAGTCAAGGGTCCATGAAATTTTTTTTTGAACCCATTGATGGTTGACCAGGACAATCCGTAGGTGAACCCACGGACACTAGGTCTCCACCGTCGACGGAGGTTGGCAGTTATTTTTTGAAGGGATTATGGGTCTTTTCCTAATTATTCTAGCTCAATGCTATATTGTTTTATCTTCTATTATAGACCCTATATAAATGTTTTTACCCCGAAATTACCCAATTGAACTCATTCTTCTAAATTCTCAAATATGATCAAAGTTCTTCCCCAATATTTCTCTATAATGCTTGAAGAAGAAGGCTAGGGTTTCAAGGTCTAGTCTCCAAATTCACCCTTAATTGTGAGCTTTTGGCATCAAGGAATGATAGTATTCAACTATGGAGTCTTTTAACGCCACAAGGTTCCCAAATTCTCCATTTTTACAATGTAGAATCTCCAATGGAAGTTAGAGTTTTACTCAACATCATGGGTTCTTTTCAATTATAATCTAATTGATTGTTTTATTTGTTCTTATGCATGAGTCTAAGAACTTACATGTTTCTAAGTTGAATTCCCATGAAACCAAGTGAAATCCATGATTTCTTGACTATGATCATATGATCAAGTTTTTGAATCATGAAAGATGATTTTATGAAGATAATCATATTCTTTAAGAAATTGATGCAAATATCTTTAAGGATGTTTTGAAGAGTGAAGTATAAATTTTTGTTGTTGTTGTTGTTTTTGTGAAAAGATTTCTCACACACTACTCAAATATTAATGTGAAAGGTTTTATCACATAAAGGCTTCGTAAGGTTGAAAGGATTTCTGACCTAAGATTAATCAAAGTTAAGGAGCTATTCCAATAATAAGATAAGTAAGACTTATAGCGATCCCATGGGATTTATGCTCGGCATCAAAAGGATACTGAGATGGAAGCTCTCCCGTATTAAAGGTCTGTTGACACCCAATTTTGGACCTCCACAATATAAATTAATCATCGAACTTCCTGAATTCTAAATGATTTGAAATAATTGGTTTTATAAAATTCAAAATAATTTTCAAATCATTTTAAATAGTTCTGTCATTTTTATAAATTTCAAAATAATAAATATGATAGTTTCTATAATTATGTGTCTACTTAGTATATTTTGTGAATGGTCGAAAATTGTGTCAGAAGAATTTTAGTTTTATTTAAATATTTGGTTATTTAGTTTAAATTAACTAATAGCTTATATTTTAAGTTAATTAGTTTATAATTAAGTTAATTATTATATAATTATGTATAATTAGTATATATTATGAATATTGGAAAATCATCTCAAAGATTTTATTTCTTACTTAAATATTTTATTTTAAATTAGTTTAGTTTAAATTATGGTTTTAACTTTGAGTAATTTAGTTTAGCTAAATTTATTATCTTATTCAATTGAAATTAGGAAGTTTGTTAATTGATTATATTAGTTCATCTCATTTAAATTTTAGCCAAATTCTTTACATAACGTTCTTAATACACTTGGCTATTGTATTTATAAATATACCCATTTCTATAATCCTAATTTCAACTCTTAAAATGTCAAATTCTGGGGCCCATTTACAAATTGCAGCAACTTTTTTTTTTCTCCCTTTTATTCAATTCAAGCAACACCCCACCCTTTTAATTCCCCAAACTCACAATACATATAACAACAAAACAACGTACACCAACCGGCCCCACCCCCTTTTTCCCTTCTAATTTCAACAATAGCAGCAGCAGTCCAAAATGTCAACAACAGCTGTACGTAGCAACCCTGCTGCCTCGGATTTTCTGGGATTTTGGAGAAATTTCATGCCAAACTCAGTTGCTCCCTGTTGGCCTTGAAAAGGAGCGAGAAATTTGAATTTGAAATGAAAAAATTTCACCCGATTTCCCCCTAATTTTCATCTATATATTCATCTCTTTTGATCACTAAAAAAAGGGGGGAGAAATAGAGGAAAATTGATTAAAAAAAAAAAAACCAACCGGAAAGAGTAAAAAAAAAAAACAGAGAGTTTGAGTCTCCTTTATTAGAATTCAAAGTTATTTTATTTTTTGGAACCCATCGAAGCAGGCTCACAACGGTGGTAGTTCTTCGTGGTTAAACTCGTTGTCTCAGTTCCTGCCCGAAAAAAGGTGAACTCTTCTCATCTTTATTCTGTGTTTTTCAACTTCCTTTATCAACTCTTTGCTAGTTAATCATAGTATTATTGGGTTTCATAGTTTGGAGTTTAATTGTGTTGATGATTTTAGCTGAAAATGTTCTTCCCATGTGTCTACTGCTATGAAGTATTGGACATTAACATAAATATTTCTGTCCATGAATATTGAATCGGCCCTAATGCGAACTTAGTCATTGTCGGTTTCTTTTGTTAACTCTAAAATGCTCTTCTATAATGTTTTCCAATTTAATTTTCTCACCATAGTTCAGGGTCATACAAGCTTTGGCTGCCCAGATTTTACTTTTTCATCTTGTCTTAATAAATTTTACATAATAATGCATATTAATTTATAATTTGTTGCAAGCATGGTTATAGATCGGGTCTTGTTTAAGTGTAAATTTTTTGCACCAAAGGGTGAATCTATCAAATTTGGTGTTGAAAACTTGCAATAGCTTTCTTTTCTCTTTTAATTAGTGATGGTCAAAGCTTGCTTGTTAACCTCTTGGTGATTAAGTTTATTATGGAAAGTGTAGAATAAAAGATTAGAACAAAGAATAAATCTTGCTTGCTACAAATTAGTGGTAGGTAATTTTGTCCTGATCACTTTGATCTATGGGACCATTGGCATGTGATATTGGTTGAGCTATTTTCATTTTACTGTGTTGTTGACATTTATATAAAACTAGTACTAGTATAAAAGCATGTTGGCCTAGTGACCTGGAAATACAATATTTGTCCAGTTGTCTTCACTAGGAAATCATCTCCAAAGCTCCCATTTGGTCACATGATATTAGTCAACATGTGTACTAGTTGAGCATCATCATTTTAGGGCCAATGAGTGTTTGCTAACAATCTGGAAAGCCATAGTAATATTCAATTTTGATCTCTTTACATGTGATATGAATGATTACTAATCTTTATCCTTTTTTTTTTTTGCATGAACTCCTCGGTTGAGTCCCATGGGCTCCCGTCTTTCCTCCCTTCGTATTTTGAGAGGGCCATAAAGGCCCAAAATTCTTTTATTGAGTCATCCAACCTTGAGAAATCGAAGAACAAGTCTTTGGAGTTGACGTATAGGTCCCGGAAAGCGAAAAATGGGTTGTATACATCCGATATACATTGATATACATCATATGTATACAAAAACGGGAATTAGATTAAAACCCAAAAAATTCCATTGGCCCAAAAAGAGGCCCAAATCCAATTTCTCCCTTACTCTTTAATTGTTTAATTGTGATTATTTATTGTTTGTTGCCTAACTCTAACTTTAGCATTGTTAAATCAACTTAATTAGATTCCCAAAAGATGAGTTATTTTCTTTGTGTTGGGTTAATTTTAATACTTTTCTTTTGGGTTCATTTATTTTAGTGATCAAGTATATTGGTCAAAATTTTATATCTTCAATTAAGTTAAACCTTTTGTACTTAAAAGAGATTTTCTTTAATGATTTTTTTTGCTTAATCAGATCTTACTCATTTTTAAAATTGTTTTAAGTTAAAGTACTTTTCTCAAATAAACTTTAAAAATATTAGTCAAAACCTTTATAATTAATTAAACTATAATAATGCCTACCTAGTCATTTTCTCAAAAAGGTTAGACAATTAATATAAGATGATTTTCATCCTTTAATTTATTAAATTGGTTTAAATTATTATTTCAAAATGAATTAAATAAATTCTAATTAATTTAGTTTTATTAATATTCTAATCACTTGTTTTCGAGTCAAATGTTTCATTTTGGATTCCTTTCTCTAAAAAATAATAAATAAAAAATAAAAAATAAAAATGCGTCATTTATTTAATTATTTTCTCAAAGTTAATTAAATTTATTGTAAGTTATTAATTTTTTTTATGTTAAATCATTATTTTTCTAAAAATAGTCAAATATATTTTAGTTAAGTCGCAGGTCAACCGCATGTTAGCGGACACTTCGAATGCTTAAACCCTTCTCGAAGTGTAAATTGAACCCCGAACCCTTTTTTTGGTATTTTCAAATGATTTTTTCAGTTTAAATCTTTGAAAATTATAAGTTTCTTAATTTCTTTAAAAAATTAAGTGGCGACTCTTTTCTACGTATTTTTCTCAAATTGTTTTATACTTAGAACATTTCAAAAAGTGATTTTTCTAGAGATAGTTAAATTACGGCACAACAAGGTCTGGTTTCGAGTAGCAATCTCCTTATCCCATAGTTATGTGCCACCATAAGATGTTGTCTTAGATAGACATTAGCTAGTTGATACACGTAAGCTAGAAGTTCATAGTTCTCACCTTGGAAAGTAAGGACACCTCTTTTCAGTGTGGGCTAAACACCGGATTCCATGTTGTAGCTCACATGGTCTATATGTCAGTTAAAGGTAAATCTCCCACAATAATGAACTAAGGTTACTTTTAGAAGTATCTCACAAGTGTTTCTAAGACGTTTAACTTGCATTGACCATGTTTATTGTAACACCCCCAAAATACTAAAACCAATATTTTCATGTTTATACACCATTTCATAATTACTACAGTATGTTTTATTTTGAATTGAGGAACTTGAAATTTTGCGATATTTACAAATTTGCTTAACATAAATTGTGTTTGTACTTAAACGGATTGTATTGGGGTATTTACGTAATATACTAATTAGAATTACCTATAACTTGATAGGGAGGTGAGGTATATACATATAGGTATATATGTATGCATTTTGTGCTGGCAACTTTTTGTTTTGGGTAGCCACCTTTTTGTTTCAGCTGTATTAAGTGATAAACATCACTTTTGTTACTATGTTTTCACACCTCCTCTAGAGAAATTCGTTTTACTTAAGTCTAAGAACCTTGAGAACTTTATCTAACCAGACTGTTCTTCAAAATCATAAGAGAAAAACTTGCTCGTTTTGGCTGGAATTCGAGACAGACCCTTCCCTTTATTAAGTGATAAAATATGTTTTTAAGTTGGGTAGTGTTTAGTATTTTAAGCAGATCTCGTTCTTTAGAAATCCGTTTACAGTAAATAAATATGATTTGGAAAGCTAATTAATGCACTACAACTATTATGCTTAGATGAAACTCTAATTTAGTTGTTATGGATTCGAACATTGGGACGCAACATAGACCATGATAAACACCTACGAATTGTTTTGCAAATTTTGAAGGAGAAATAACTTTATGCTAAACTTTCAAGTGTGAATTTTGGCTTAATGAAGCTGCTTTTATGGGAAATGTTGTATCAACCAAAGGAGTGAAGGTGGATCCTAATAAGATACAAGCAGTTGTTGAATGGAGACCTCCCAAAAGTCCGACTGAGGTAAGAAGTTTCTTGAGCTTAGCAGGATGCTATAGAGGATTAGTGAAAGGCTTTTCCATTTATCGCCTCCCCTTTGACTAAGGTATTGAAGAAGGAAGTAAAGTTTATTTGGGATGACAAATTCCAAGAGAACTTTGAAACTCTCAAATCCTTGTTGACTTAAGAAGCTATACTTACTCTACCAATTGAAGGAAAAATTATGTAGTATATAGTGATGCTTCTCGCATGGTCTGGGATGTGTTTTGATGCAGGAAGGGAAAGTCATTTCCTATGCCTCTTGGTAATTTAAACAACATGAATTAAATTATCCTACTCATGATCTTGAACTTGCTGCTATAGTGTTTGCTTTAAAAATATTGTGGCATTATTTGTATGGAGAGAAATGTCATATATTCACTGACCACAAGAGCTTAAAGTACTTGGGTACTCAAGAGGAGCTAAACATATGAAAACATAGATGGCTTGAACTCATCAAGGATTATGAATGCACGATTGACTATAATCCAGGTAAAGCCAGTGTGGTTGCAGATGCATTAAGTCAAAAATCCTTCGCAAGCTTATCTTTGAGTCCTTCACCTTTGCTTATACAGTTAAGAGCCATGAATGTTTGTTTCACAGTTTATTCAAATGGTTCAGTTCTTGCTAATTTGCAAGACAAGCCAATATTACTTAAACAGGTGAAAAGAGTACAAAAGTTAGATGAGAAACATGTAAAATTGACCAGAGAAGTTTAAAATGGGGAAAACCTTGATTTTACATTAAAGAGGATGGTATCTTAATTTATCAAAATAGGTTATGCATCCCTAATGATGACAAATTAAGGAGAGAAATATTAAATGAAGCACATACTTTACCATATGGAATGCATCCGGGAGGTGCAAAGACGTACGAGACCATCAAAGAACATATTGGTGGAATGGTATGAAGAGAGACATTGTTGAGTTCATTTCAAAATGTTTGGTTTGTCAACAAGTAAAGGCAGAACATTAGTTCATGTTGGTTTACAACAACCCTTAATGAAGCCAGAATGGAAATGGGAGAGAATAACTATGGACTTTGTTTCTAGACTTCCTCTCACTAAAAGAAATCATGATGCAATATGGGTGTAGTGGATAGGCTAACCAAGAGTGCTCACTTCTTAGCAATCAGGATAGATTACTCACTTGAGCATTTAGCCGAGTTATACATTAATGAGATTGTAAGAATGCATGGGATCCTTGTGTGCATTGTATCTGACCGAGACCCATGGTTTGCATCTAGATTTTGGGATAGCTTGCAAGAGGCCTTGGGTACTAATTTGAAATTTAGCACATCATTCCATCCTCAGGAAGAGGGTCAGTCGGAAAGAGTGATACAAATTTTGGAGGATTTACTTCGAGCTTGCATTATGGAGTTTGAAGATAGTTGGGACATACACTTGGCTTTGATAGAATTTGCTTACAATAATAGCTACCAATCGAGTATTAGAATGCCTCCCATGAATCCTTATACGGAAAAATTGCTGGGGTTGGAGTGAAGTTGGTGAAAGGAAGCTTATTGGTCTTGACATTGTGTAGCAAAAATAAGACAAGGTAAAAAATTATCAAGGATCGTCTAAAGATTACTTCAATAGACAAAGGACTTATGTTGATATGAAAAGGTGTGATATTGAATATCAAGTTGGAGATAAAGTATTCTTAAAGGTGTTTCCATGGAAAAAGATTATGAGATTTGGCCAAAAAGGAAAACTTAGTCCCCAATTTATTGGACCTTATGAGATACTTGAAAGGGTTGGACCAATTGCATATAAATTAGCTTTGGCACCTGAGTTAGACAAGATCCACAATGTCTTCCATGTTTCTATGCTCAGAATATATCGTTCTAATCCATCTCATGTTCTTCCAATTGAATCTATTGAGCTTAATCCTGACTTGACGTATAATGAAGAACCTATCCTAATTCAAGCTCGAGAAGTAAAGCAACTTAGAATAAAGAGAATCCCCTTAGTAAGGGTACTTTGGAGGAATCATTATGGTAAAGAAGCTACTTGAGAGAGAGAAGAAGACATGAGGACCCAATATCCACACTTGTTTCGGACTAGTGTAAGGTAAAATTTGAGACAAACTTTCTTTAAGGGGGAGAGAGGTATAACACCCCTAAATACTAAAACCAAGGTTTACATGTCGATACACCATTCCTTAATTACTACAATATGTTTTATTCTGATTTTTAGGAACTTGAAATTTTGTGATATTTGCAAATTTGCTTAACATAAATTGTGATTGTAATTTAAGGGATTGTATTGGGGTATTTACGCAATATACTAATTAGAATTACCTATAACTTGATAGGTAGGTGAGGTATATAAATATAGGTATATATTTATGCATTTTGGGCAGCCAACTTTTTGTTTTGGGCAACCACCTTTTTGTTCCAACTGTATTAAGTGACAAACATCACTTTTGTAACTATGTTTTCACACATCCACTAGAGAAATTCATTTTCCTTAAGTCTAAGAACCCTGAGAACTTTATCTAACCAGATTGTTCTTCAAAATCATAAGAGAAAAAAATGATTTGGAAAGAAAATTCATATACCTACAATTATTATATTTATGTGAAACTCTATTGTAGCTGTTATGGATTCGAAATATGGAACGCAACTTAGGACAAGGTGTGTCTGGATTTCTGAATAAGAAATCATATATGTTCAACTGTTAGTATTATGATTGTATTTTTTTTAAAATGTGGTTTGAGGTGATTCTTGATTATTTGTAACCTTAAAATATATACCTACATCTTTCATGAAGGAGATAAAGTCCAATTTTGCCTTTTTTTCAATACTAAGTTACGACATGAGGTACCTGCCTGGCAAGAATTAATGTTTCGGGAGCATAGTCGTATTTATACATTCTAGGCTTACTTATGATGAAAATCTTGTTTTATATTAACATTATTGAGCTACTATAAATTAAAGAGGTTATTTAATTTTATTTTTAAGGTTGTATATACTAGTGTACAAGTTGAGGAACTCGATATGTTGGTTGGTCTATGATTTGAACTCTTAAAGTTGTGTTCGACGGTTTCTATGCTAAGACACTGAGGTTTGTGTATAAACTTGTACTCTCATTACCTGCTTGTATATTTGAAGTGTTATCTTGATACCTTGGTTCTTGTCACTTTGTATTGTCATATCGGTATTCTTTGAGACTTTCAAGACACTTGTGTAACTCGCCTACTTAAACGGATTGCTTGATCACCTGTCATTCATGTTGGGACTTCGTCCTTGTGGATGTGATTTTGTCACTATTGGCATGCCTCTTGATTCAAATCTTTTTCCATCTTCACTCTGGATTTTCTGTTAGTCTTCAGTATGTAAGTTTTCCATTTTAAGTACGAACTAGAAAGCATTTTTAATATGGTTCTTGGTTCTCTTGATAACTGGGCTTTGACCTTTCTTGATATAGGGCTTCGGTCCTCTTGATACTTGATTATGCTGGATATGACGGTATGATGTATAGATTGGGCAAGCCTTGGTATTGGATCTATTGGGAAATGGTGCTACGAGTGTTCTTGACACTTGGATCTTTAAATATCATAGTTGATACTCTTGATATATTGTTTACTTGATTTATTCATTATGTTTCAATTGTGCTGCTCATGACTTGAGAAGGGGAACTTGGTGAATATGAGGGCTCCAAACTTATAGTGTTTATACCACTAAGATTTATGCCTAGCGATAGTTGTTCCTATCGTAGGGAATGATCGAGAGGATACATGAAGTTGGCCATTGGAGATGAAGTTTTTGAGAGCTTTAAGGAAAAACACATTTTGCATATATGCATCAATATTTTGTAGAAATCATGGGACTTGCACATGATCCATGTTTTGTACATTCATATGCCATTTTAAGGCTTGTTTGATCATGACACCATAGGTTGTAATATAAGTATGACGACATGTTTTGTTGTTTTGAGGTGTGTAAACCCATGTTTTGTAATATACTAAATTTACCATTTGCTTTGAATTTTTGTGTGAAGTATGAAATGATAAATTTTGGTACTCTGAAGTTGGTAATATTTTTTTATGTCATTTGTAAGAGTAAGGATAATATGTCCATGAAAATCTTTTAAGTTATTTGCTTAAATTATTTTGGAAGGTTTCTTCCGACATAAATTAAAATTCTTCGTAGTTTAAATTAGACATCAAATAAATGTTAAAATGGGCACGCTTCACATCCTTAAATATTTTTTTCTTTATGAACCTAATTCCTCTACTAGATTATAATTAATATGCCTTACGCTAATCTCTTTGAAATGTCGCAAGTATTAAATAAGCTTTCTTCTTAGGTTGTATAGTCCTTCTGAAAGGGTCGCAACATTTATTATTTATGCTTTCTAACGCTTTTATGTTATAATTTAACTTGGTCATTTCATGTCATGTAAAGTCCTTTTTAACATGATTTCCTAACTCTTATGCATTGCTATCATACTTGGTACATTCCATGTACTAACACATATATTTGCGTACATTATTTCACTAATGTAGGGTCCGACGTTCACATTTGGCATCGCTGTGGCTAGTGATCACTTTAGTAGATATAGAAGATTGGGGAATCCTCATGTTCCGAGGACCAAATCCTTTATTGCTTATTGCCTTTTCTTTTCAGAATTGTATGTGATGTATGGGTTACGTCCCAATCATTCTTGATGTACTAGATAGCTTTAAGACTATGTTAGAATTTTCGTTTCATTTTCTTGTCAAATATTTATGATATAAACAGTCTTTTAAAATATGTTGATTTTCTATTATCTTGTATGATGCATCTTAAGTGACTTGTGTAGGGCCTCTTGAGCTCCTATACGCCATGTAACGTTTAGAGAGTAGTTTTGGCCGTGACATCCGCTATGTATTCAGTCTACTCCAATGGTTTGCTTGGGGATCATAAATGGTTCTCTAGTGCCGACCACATCCAGGGTGTACGCTCGGAGCGTGACAAACTTGGTATCACAACAGAGAGTTCAACATTCCTATGCTTTTTATGAAGTCGTGTGTAGAGTCCTTCTTATCGGTATAAAGCAGGCCACATCAATAATTGGGAGGCTACAACATTTAGAAACATTTCACTTTCTTCTTACTCTTATTCTTATGATAGAGTCAACTCTATGAAAGTTTCATCTAATTAGTTCTTACTTGTGTTTTTTTCAGATCACGCCTCCATGAATAGCCATTTGAGGATTACTGCTAGGAGGAAAGCTAATCCTCAAGGTTAAGAAACTCCCAATGCACCAAAAGTGCAGCCCCTCAAAGATTTGTCACCAATGCTGAGTTTAGGATTGTTATTCAGACACTAATTCAAGTTGTGGCAAACCAGTTGGTTAACCAAGAGCGGGTCATTAGGATGTAGCTAATACATCTAGAATATGTGAATTCTTGAGAATGAATCCCCCGGAGTTCACTAGGTCAAAGGTCACGGGGAATTAAGGGAACTTCGTGAAAGAGCTTCAAAAATTGTTTGAGGTCATGCGTGTTGTTGATAGAGAGCGTGTGGAGTTATCCTCATAGAAACTCAAAGGTGTTTCAAGAATATGGTACGATCAGTGGAAAAAGAGCATGGCAGGGGGGGGACTACTTTTATGTTTTGTTGTATTTGAGGATGCTTTCTTTGGGGTCTTCTTTCCCAGAGAGCTAAGGGAAGTTAAAGTGAGAGAGTTCTTGAATCTAAAACAAGAAGCGATGAGTGTACAAGTACATTCTCATGTTTTATCAGCTATCCCTCTATGCAGCAGAGATGCTGGTGGATATGAAGAGTAGGATGAGTTTTTTCATGTTCGGGCTATCCCGCCTATCTAACAAGGGAAGTAAGGAAGCTAAGTCTAGACTCATGATTCATGTGCAGCAAGTTAGTGAGGATAAGTTAAATGATATATAAGATGTTCGCCATAAGAGGGCCAAGATAACAAGTAATGAGACTGGCCAGCAAATAACCGAGAATAGGCATCGATCATCTTTTTTGTAAAGGTCATCTGGACCTGATCCATCTTCAGCTAGTGCACCTACACCAAGAAACATGAATGATCACATGAATAAGAGTTCTCAAACTTTCAGACCTTAGAGTACTTAATCTCAGGGTAGTGTGGCAAAAGTGGTTCAAAGCCCCTTTTGTGCTAAGTGTGGTAGGACCCATCTAGGAGAATATCGAGATGGCTCCAATGGTTGTTACAAGTGTGGTCATACGGGTCATTTTATGATAGAATATCATAAGAACAACAAGGGTAATAGGGGCAATAGAGCCTAATCTTCAACAACAACTCTAGCATATAGAAACACCCAAAAAGGAGATACTTCAGGAACATACGTGGGTACGAACCGTCTGTATACTTTAGCTAGTCACCACAATCAGGAGAACACACCAGATTGTCACTGGTATGGTTAAAATCTTTAATTTTAATGTTTATGCCTTACTTGATCCAGGTGCGAGTTTGTCTATTGTGACTCCTTATGTAACCATGAGGTTCGATATTTCCCCAAACAACTTCTTGAGCCCTTCAGTGTTTCCACACCTGCTGGCGATTCTATTCTAGCAGAAACAGTATATCATGATTTTACCATCTCTGTCTATTACAAGGAAACCATAACTGACTTAGTTGAGCTAGACATGGTGGACTTTGATGTTATTCTAGTTATGGACTAGCTTCATGCTTGTTATACCTCAGTTGATTGTAGAAATTGAGTAGTCAAGTTTCACTTTCATAATGATCCAGATTTAGAGTGGAGGTGTCGTTCAGCAGTGCCTAAAGATCATTATTTTTCATACTTTAAGGCAGAAAGTTCGTTTCTAAGGGGAGCATCTATCACTTAATCCATGTTAATGACTCTAGTGTTGAGACACCGCATATTCAGTCAGTTCCAGTTGTAATGAGTTTCGAGAGGTCTTTCTAGACCATCTTCCTAGAGTCCCTCATGAGAGAGAAATAGAGTTCAGAATATGTATTCTTCCCAATACTCAACCCATTTCTATTATGCCATATAGAATGGCTCCAGCTGAGTTAAAAGAGTTAAAAGAGCTATTGAGAGATCTTCTTGATAAGAGTTTCAGCCAACCAAGTGTCTCACCTTGGGGAACTCCGGTCATATTCGTGAGAAAGAAAGATGGTTCCTTAGTATGTGTATCTATTACCACCAATTGAACAAGGTCTCCATAAAGGTTAAGTATCCCTTTTCGAGAATTGATAACTTTAGGGTGCCACTTCTTTCTCTAAGATAGACCTCATAGATGACTATCATCCATTGAAAATGAGAGAAAATGACATCCCAAAGACAATATTCAGGACCTGTTATCGTCATTATGAGTTCCTTTCTATGTCCTTTGGTTTGACTAAGCTCCTGCAACATTCATGGATCTTATTAATAGAGTATTTAAGCTGTATCAGGAAATGTTTGTTATTGTATTCATTATTGACATATTGATTTATTCGAGGAAAGAGGAGGACCATGATAGTCAACTTAAAATAGTCCTCCAAACTCTCAAGGATCGAGAGTTATATGCCAAGTTTTCTATGTGTGAGTTCTGGATTGAAGTTTGGCGAAGGAATTCGAGTCAACACTCAGAAAATTAAGGCATACTAAATTGGCCTAGACCCACCTCCCCAACTAATATAAGGAGTTTCTTTGGATTGGCTAGTTACCACAGAAAGTTCATCGAGGGGTTTTATCTATTTCATTCCCGTTGACTAAATTGAGTCAGAAAACAACTAAGTTTCAATGGTTTGAAAGTTACGAGAAAAACTTTTAGGAATTGAAAACTCGGTTAATCACTGTTGTAGTGTTGACCCTACTAGAGGGTACATATGGTTTTGTTGTTTATTGTGACGCGTCCAGAGTTGAACTTGGTTGTGTATTGGTGCATAATGGTAAGATTATAAAATATTCCTCCAAGCATCTTAACATTCACAAGAAGAACTACCTGACTCATGATCTTGAGTTAGTAGGTGCAGTTTTTGCTCTCAACATATGGCGTCACTATCTCTATGGCATTCATATGGATGTGTTCACCCACCAAAAGAGTCTCCAATATGTTTTCAATAAAACGGAGCTAAATCTTTAACAAAGGAGATGACTAGAACTACTCAAGGATTATGATATGAGTATTCTATATAACCCAGCTAAAGCTAATGTTGTTGTCGATTCCTTATGCAGGTTGTCCATGAGGATTACTGCTTATGTCGAGGAAGGAAAGAAAGAATTGGCTAAGGAAGTTCACAAATTTGCACATCTGGGAGTCTATTTGTTATATTCCAGTTTGGAATGAAGGAGAAATAGGAAAAAGGATCCTATTTTACTAGAGTTGAAGGCAAATGCTTATAAAAAGAAAGTGATGGTATTTGCACAAGGGGGAGATGGTGTGTTGAGGTATCAAGGTAAGATATGCGTTCCAAATGTGGAAGAAATCCCATAGAGAATCATGGAAGATACCCATAGTTCCCGATATTTGATTCATTCAGGTGCCACCAAGATGTACCATGACTTGAGAGAAATCTATTGGTGGAGTTGCATGATGAGGTGCATTGTCAAGTTTGTTGCTAAGTGCCCAAATTGCCACCAAGTCAAGGCTGAACATCAAAGCCCATGTGGTGTAGCTCAGAATATACCCATTACGGAATGGAAGTGGGAGATGATTAATACCAATTTCATTATTGGTTTACCATAATCTCGGAGACAAAATGATTCCATTTGGGTTATTGTGGATCGGATGACCAAATCAGCCCATTTCTTACTAGTAAAGACTATTAATAAAGCAGTAGATTACACAAATATATAAATTTGTGAGATAGTTCGACTGCGTGGAGTTCTTTGTCCATCATTTCAAATAGAGGTGCTCAGTTTATCGCATAGATTTGGAAGTCATTTCAGAAAGGTTTGGATTCGAAGGTGAAACTTAATACGCTTTCATCCTCATACCAATGGTCAAGTAGAGCACACAATTCAGACCTTAGAGGAAATGTTGAGAGCTTGTGTTTTGGATTTCAAAGGTAATTGGGATGACCATTTGCCTCTTATTGAGTTTGCATACAATAATAGTTACCATTCTAACATTCAGATATCTTCTGCATGAGGCTCTATATGGGCGAAGGTGTAGATCTCTTATTGGCTGGTTTGAGGTTGGCAAAGCTGAGTTGATAGGACAAGATTTGGTTCATCAAGCCATGAAGAAGGTAAAGATAATTCTGGAGTGGTTGAAAGTAGCGAAAAGTCGTCAGAAATCCTATACTGATGTTAGAAGAAGAGATTTGGAATTTTAGGTTTATGTTATCTGAAAGTTACACCCACGAAGGGTGTTATGAGATTTCGTAAGAAAGGGAAGCTCAGTCCCAGATACATTGGTCCTTACTATGTATTCAAGGGGGTTAGTAATGTAGCTTATGAGTTAGAGCTACCACCAGAACTAATAGGAATTCATCCAGTGTTTCAGATTTCTATACTGAGGACGTGCTTGGGTGATCCTACACTTATTGTGCCTAGAGAGTGTATTGGAGTAAAATACAGTCTATCCTATGAGAAGATTCCAATTCAGATCCTTGATCGTCAGATTTGCAAGTTTAGAACTATAGAGATTTCATCAGTCAAAGTCTTGCGGAGGAACCAATTTGTTGGAGAAGCTACTTGGGAAGCCGATGAGGATATAATGAAGCGATACCCTCACCTCTTTTCATCCGAATCAATTCAAGACCAAGGTACTAACTCTTTTTAAAGCAGTCTTTAAGTTGATGTGTTGATTTTATGCTATTTTCATGTTTTGTGCTTTGTGTTGGGTTGTTAAATACTTTCCCACCATTTAAATTATTAGTTTGATCTCATTCGAGGATGAATGTTCCAAATGGGGAGATATTGTAACACCTTAGAAATTGGAACTTAGAATGGAAAAGAGAAAAGGCTTCATTTGAATATAGGTTCAGGTGTACGGAAAGATGTACAGTCGGTACAAGGTGTCACGAACAGTACAAGGAATTGTGGTGAAGAGTGAACTTGAGTAAGGTTCAAGGAAATTTCCACGGATGGGTTCACGGGCCGTGAATAGGTCCACGACCCGTCACCCAACCTTTGAAATTGAACCCAGGACTCTGGAAGGTTCATGGACACTTGGAAGGTCCGTGAAGCATTGCGCAGACTGTGAAGTCATCCATGAAAGGAACCCATCATCTTTCATGTTTTGGATCAACTTCAACTATCATATCTCTCATCACATAATGTATTATGTGGCCCATGACCTATCAAATGAAAGACCTTTGATTCCTCTTTTCAACGCCACCAAGTTTGTCTCTTTTCGAGTTTGAAGTAAAAAGTTATGTCTGTTTATGTGAATCCCTATTTGACAGGTGAAGTTTCATGAACGACAATATGGCCCTTGAAGTGTTTCACAGACCGTGAAGCCTTAAACGGTCTGTTAAACCTCCCCTTTAAGGCAGTTTGACAATTTTAAAGATGAGGTAGTTTTGGTCTTTCCCCTATGCATTGGGTACTTATAATACATCGTTTTAAGCCCTATTCTAATCCTAAACCATGATAATTTACACCTAATTAAGGGCTTACAAAGTGTTAATCAATTCTTTTACGTTCATTAACACTTTAAGACATTAGATCAAGGTTCCAAGAGGAGAAAAGCTAGAGTTCAAGCGTTCTTTGTTTTTCGTCAATTTCTCCAAAGAACTTCATTCTTCTAGGTATGTAAGACTATCATACTGTTGGACTAGTTTATCGTCACAACCTACATCTACTTTCAAATCATTAAAAAAGTAATCTAGGCCTCTATCCTAAAATTTGAGTATTCTTGAGATGAGTTGATATTCAGTTATGAGTTCTTGAGTTGTTGATTATTGGGTTCCTATTTATAATCATTGTATTGTCATACATTGTGTATTGTGATTATTGCATTGATTGGTCATGTCTATTTTTCAGCATGAACCCTATTCTTTAGTAATCATTGAATTCTTATTTAGAATCTTTTAAACAAAACATTATTGTTTAAACTATGTTTTGAGGAAGTAAATATCAGTTTAAGAAAGAGTACAAGGAAACTAAGTATTTCCCAAATGTTTCATTTTTACATGAAGAAAAAGAGTATACTTTTTTTAGAGAAGTTAAAACTATTTTCAGAAAGAGTAATTACAGAGCAGTTACCCCTTAAAGAGGCCCCTTTTGTGTAATTATCGCAACCTAGAATGTATTTTTACATTGAGCGAAGAGAAACCTTGTTTTCTAAATGAGCAATTAATTTCAGTAATATTTCAGAGCAGTTACCTCTTTTAAGCGAATAGTTTGAGCAATTATTTCAAACTAGAGAAAGAGTGTGTTTTGACACATTTGAGCAAGAGTATATATTATTGGGAGTAGTATTGAGCATTGATATGGAGGAGAGTTCAAAAAACTGACAACCCCCATAAACCATGTCTTGCCAACATGGGTTCATGATCATACTTTTTAGATGAATCTTTAAAGCCTCTAGGCAGAGCTTAGTGGATTCACTTTGTTGAGACATTCTATATCCCGACATGATATAGGGCAGTTTTGGTAGTGTGGACAAGACGTATCATCACATAGCTCACAGTGATGGTTGTCAGTTAAAGAATCTCTCAATAGAGTTAAAGTATATTTTAAATATATCACTTATTATGTAGAAGTTCAGTGATGAGAATATATTTTGTAAAGTTAAATGATTTTATTCCTTTAATTCTCTAAATTGAGTTGAGCTCTCATGGTCTATGTCGGTTAATGGAAAACTTTCCACAATAACGAACTAAGGTTACTTTCAAAAAGTATCTCACAAGTGTTTTAAAGACTTTTAGCTTGCATTGATAATGATTATTGGTTATCTTTTCTAACTTGTTATTTTATGATTTAGCTAGGACATTGATGTAAAGTCCCGTTTTGCATGATTTCATAACTTTTATACATTTCTATCATACTTAATACATTCCATGTACTAGTGCATACTTGTGATTACATTGTTTCACTAATGTAGGCTCCGATGCTCCTATTCCGCACACTCATGGCTAGTCCATCCTTTTGAGATTTTGAAGATTAGTGAGTTCTTATGTTCCGAGGCCCGAGACTCTTTTATTGCTTTCTTTATTTTTTATGTTTGACTTGTATGTGATGTATGGGGTTTGTCTGAATAACTTTCCTTATCTTGTAATAGATGGCTTTAAGAATTATGTTAGACTTCTGCTTTTGTCAAACTCTTTATGATATAATAACTATGTTTTAAATTCTTTAAAATTCTATTATCTTGTATAATGTATGCTAAGGGTATTTTATAGGGCCTCTCGAGGTCCTATACGCAATGTTACGTCTAGGGTATACTTTGAGTCATGAAAAACTTGGTATTTAGAGCACAAGGTTTAGAAAGGTCTTAGGAAGTCTCTAAGCCATATCGAGTAGAGTCTTGTTCATTAGAGTGAAGCGCGCCACATTTATGAATGAGAAGCTATAAAATGTTCATGAAACTCCACCTCTTTCATTACTTTAAAGTTGTGCGATAGAGTGTACGTCAATATGTTTCTCTCCAAATCCTTATTCGATATTTTTCAGGATAAGTCCCCTCAATGAGCATACCTTAGGAGGAATGTGAATGAGAATGTGGAGCCAGAAGCTCCTCAAGTTCCGACCAACCCTTTGGCCGAACAAGTGACTAATGCAGAGTTTAGGGATACTTTTCAAGTGTTGGCTCAAGACAATAGGGAGGTTGTGGTCCCTATGAACCCAAATGTGGATACGATGACAGCTAGAGTGAGGGACTTCACTACGATGAATCCTTTGGAATTTCATAGTTCCAAGGTCAAGGAAGATCCTCAAGAGTTCATCGACGAGGTTTATAAGGTGTTGATAATCATGGGAGTGACGTCGGTGAAAAAGGTGGAATTTTCTGCTTATTAACTTAAGGGTGTTGCACAATTTTTGTTCAACTAATGGAAGGAAGAGAGGGGACTTGATGTGGGTCCTCTTGATTGGGAGAAGTTTAAGGTTGCTTTCCTTGATAGGTTCTTTCCCTTTAAGCTGAGGGAGGCAAAAGTACTTGAATTCATCAACCTTCGTCAAGGAAACGTGAGTGTGGAAGATTATTTCTTGAAGTTCATGCAATTGTCTAGATATGCTTTGACTTTGGTTGCCGATCTTAGAGCAAGGATGAGTAATTTTGTTTGAAGAGTGCCAAAGATGGTGGCTCAAGTATGTCGTACCACCATGCTCATCAATGATATGGAAATTTCTTGCTTAATGGTTCATGCTGAACAAATTGAAGATCAGAAGCTTAAAGAAAGCTCTACGGAAGAAAAAAGGCCAAAAACCAGAGATATTGAAATTTCACATTTAAGGTCTAATAGACATGGTTGTTCTAAGTTTTGACAAAGGCTTTCTGGTCAAGGCTTCTTCAATGACCCGTCTCCTAAATTCAGCAAATGTAGGGTGTCTAACCATAAGCCTCTAGGAGGAAATGGTTGCAGATCTTCATTGTCTACTTGTGATAGATGTGGAAGAAAGCATAAGGGCATATGTCTAGCCGTTTCCAATGCATGTTTTTGTTGTGGCAAGATGTATATCAAGATAGGGAATTGTTCTTCAGTCGCTAAGAATGAATGGGATAATCATCATCGGGCTAAACCTTACCCTTTGTCAGGTTCTAGTGGAAGTCAAAAGCAAAATAGATTTTATGCACTTCAAACTCTTCATGAGAAAGAGGGTTATCCCAATGTCGTTACCAGTATGTTGAAAGTTTTCAATCTTGATGTTTATTCTTTGATTGATCTCGGTGCTACCGTGTCTTTTGTGATGCCATATGTGGCTATAAGGTTTGATGTTCTTCCAAATGAGTTGCTAGACCATTTTTTGTCTCTATTCCTATAACTGAATCTATTGTGGCTGAGAGAGTCTACAAAAAATGTAACGTCTCCTTGCCCCAGAGTGTCACTCATGTTGATCTTGATATGTTAGATTTTGATGTTATTCTTGGTGTGGATTGGCTCCGTTCTTGTTATGCTTTTATTGATTGTAGAACTCAAGTGGTCAAATTTCAATTTTCTAATGGGCCCTTCCTAGTATGGAGAGAGGGAAATTCTACGCCTATGGGATAGTTTGTTTCTGGTCTTAAAGATCGAAAAAATATTGCTAAGGGTTGCATATACCATCTAGTTTGGATTATGGATACGAATTCTGAAACCCCTACTCTTGAGTCGGTCCCCATTGTTAATGAGTTCCAGAAGTGTTTCCTTATGATCTACCCAGTGTTCCTCCCGAGAGGGAAATGGATTTTGATATTGGCCTTTACCAAGCACGCAACCTCTCTCTATTTCTTCTTACGAATGCCTCCGGTTGAACATAAGAAATTGAAAGAGCAATGGAAAGATTCAATGGATAAGGGTTTCATCCGACCGTGTACCTCTCCATGGGGTGTTCCAATGTTATTTGTTTGTAAGAAAGATGGTTCCCTTTGTTTGTGTGCATTGATTACCGACAGTTGAACAAAGTCACTATTAAAAACAAGTACCCTGTTTTGAGGATTGATGATTTATTCGACCAACTAAAAGGAGCAAATTACTTCTCTAAGATTGACCTCTAGTCGGGTTATCATCAATTGAGGGTGAATGAGGATGACATTCTAAAGATGGATTTTTGAACTTGGTATAGTCATTATGAGTTTTTGGTAATGTCATTCGATTTAAGTAATGCTCCTGCCGCATTTATGGATTTGATGAATAGGTGTTTAGACAATTCCTTGACATGTTTGTGATTGTGTTCATTAATGACATTTTGATTTACTCAAAGAGTGAGAATGAGTATTCTGATCATTTGAGGATCGTGTTGCAAGTCCTCAAGGAGCAATAAATCTTAGCAAAGTTAAGAAACTGCGAGTTTTGGTTAAGATCTATTGGATTTTCTTTGTCACATTTTTTGTGGCAAGGGTATTGAGGTAGATCCTAAGAAGATGAATACGGTCTAGAGTTGGCCTAGACCTCTTTCCCTTTTAGATACTAAAAGGTTATTGGGTTTGGTCGGTTACTATTGTAGGTTTGTGCAAGGGTTCTCTTCGATTGCCTTTCCATTGACTACATTGACCTAGAAGAAAGTTAAGTTCTTATGGTCGGAAGCTCATGAGAAGAGTTTTCAGGAATAGAAAGTTAGACTTACCTCTGCACTAGTGTTGACCTTACCGGAATGATCAGATGGGTTTGTGGTTTATCATGATGCTTCGGGAATCGAGTTAAGATGTGTCCTTATGAAAAATGGGAAAGCCATTGCCTATGCCTTAAGGCAACTTAATATTCATGAAAAGAATTATCCTACCCATGATTTTGAACTAGCAGTAGTTGTGTTTGCCTTAAAGATTTGGAGGCATTACTTATATGGTGTCCATGTTGATGCATTCACCGAATGTAAGAGTTTGCAATATGTGTTCAAGAAAAAGGATCTAAATCTTTGTCAAATAAGGTGGCTTGAGTTACTAATAGAATACGACATTATTATCATTTACCATCCCCGGCAAAGCAAATGTAGTGGCAGATGCTCTTAGTTGGCTATCAATGGGTAGTGTTGCCCATGTGGAGGAAGATAAAAATGAGTTGTTTCGTGATGTTCATACATTGGCCTGATTTGGCATTCATTTGGTTGACTTTACCAAGGCCGTTTAGGCTTTCTCCCAAGGGGAAATGTGGTGCTTCGACATCAAGGACGTTTGTGTGTTCCCAATGTAGATAACTTTAGAGAATAAATCTTGTCAAAAGCCCATAGTTCTCAATATCCCATTCACCCAGGAGCCACCAAGATGTATCACAACTTGTGGGAGGTCTATTTCTGGAATGGGATGAAGAAGGGTCCTGCGGAATTTATAGCAAAGGGTCCAAATTGTTAACAAGTGAAAGTCGAGCATCAAAAGCTGGGAGGTTTGTCCCAATATATTAATATTCCTACTTGGAAGTGGGAAGACTTTAATATGGACTTTATTATGTGTTTACCCCGCAACGGGCGACAACATGACTCGATTTAGGTTAAAGTAGACCGTATGACGAAGTAGACTCATTTCATCCCCGTTAATGTTTCGTACTCAGTGGTGGACTATGTTAAGCTATATTTGAAAGAGATGGTTAGGTTACATAGAGTGCCCCTCTCCATTATCTCCGATCGTGGTACCCAATATACTTCTCAGTTTTGGAAATCTTTCCAATAAAAGCTTGGTACTCGTATTAAGCTTAGTACAACCTTTCATCCTCAAACCGATGGGGATGTGAAGCATACTGTCCTAACATTTGATGATATGTTGAGAGCTTGTGTGATTGACTTCAAGGGTAATTGGTATGATCATTTGCCTTTGATTCAATTTGGTTATAACAACAGCTATCATTCAAGAAATTATATGGATCCATTTGAATATCTTTATAATAGGAGGTGTAGATTTGTTATAGCTTAGTTAGAAGTGGTGAATTTGCTTTGATAGGTCATGAGTTGGTACATGAGGTTGGAGAAATTTTGACTTATTAGAGAAAGGTTGAAAATGGCTCAAAGTCAACAAAAGTTCTATACCAATGTTAGAATAAAAGATCTTGAATTTGATGAAGATGATTGGGTCTATTTGAAAATTTTACCCTTGAAAGGTGTAATGAGATTTGGGAAGAAAAGGAAGCTAGTCCCCGTTATGTGGGCTCATATCAGATTTTAAGTGTATTGGTGAAGTTTCTTATGAACTTGAATTGCCTAATCACTTAGTATCGGTTCATCCAGTTTTTAATATCTCTTTGTTGAAGAAATGTGTTGGTGATCTGATATCTATAGTACCATTAGAGAGCCGTAGTATAAAGAAGAGACTTTCTTATGAAGAGGTCATGGTTGATATTTTAGACCGAAAACTCTGGAAGTTGAGAAACAAAGAAGTGGCTTCCTTGAAGGTTGTTTGGAGGATTTAGTTAGTTGAGGGTGCTACTTGGGAGGCAGAGGCCGATATGAAGTCCCATTATGCTCATATTTTTCCCTCTGTCTCTCCTCTGGCTTGAGTTATTCAGTAACTCATGGTTCACCCTTTTGGCTTCATGTATCATAGTCATTCTCATGTTTCCTCATGCATTCTCATTATAAAAACTTTCTTTTGAGAAAATGAGTTAACATGATTGATATCTCCATGTTTATGTGAATTTGAGTATGAGTTGGATATAGGCCTTATGAAATGATTTTTTGGATATTCTTTAGCTTGGAGTCCATTTTTTCTCCTCAGATATGTGCATTTATGTTATTGCATTGATGGTGAGCTGTTTGATCTTTTCCTACCCTCATTATGATATCTTGTGTTCCATTCGAGAATGAATGATCCCAAAGGGGAGATATTGTAATACCTCAAATTTTGAAAAGAAGAAAAATGTATTTTTGGACTGGTGTCTGTCTCTACGGTTCCATCTAAGGACCATAGAAGCTTCTATGGTCTGTAGATTTCAACCGTAGGAATTAGGGAAAATAAGTTTTTAAATGAACCCCTAGTACCCTTTTTATGGTTCACCAGTACGGTCTGTCAACCTATGTATGAGTTGTAGGTAGGTCTCATAGGTAAGTCCCAAACTTAGTGTAATTTTTAGGGTAAAGGTTGGTTTTATGGTTGGTAAGTACGATCCACAAGAAGACCTATTTGCCATACATAGGGTTTCATCAAAAGTGATTATGATTTGATGTCCCAGTAACCTATCTACGGTTGACCCGTGGGGTCCGTAGAAGGGTCGTAGGTCTAACTATAGATGGGCCCAACAATTATATTTCAAAGTGTCATTTGGCTCTTTTCGTAATTATTTTAAACCAATACTATGTCGTTTTATCTTCTACCCTATGCCCTATATAATGATTTTAAACCCCAAACTACCCATTCAAAATCATTCTTCAAAATTCCCAAATTCCCTCCAAGTTCTTCCGTCAAATTTCTCTCTCTAAAGCTAAGAAAGAAGAATCTAGGATTTCAATATCAAGTCTCCAATTAACCATTTTTCTTGGGCTTTAAGAATCAAGGTATGTTAGTATTCACATATGGAGTCCTTTCCTCCATAAGGTTCTTAAATCCTCCAATTTTACAAAGCTAGATTACCCAATCAAAGTTAGGGTTTTATTCAATGTTCATGGGTTCTTTTAAATCGTGATCAAATTGATTGTTTTCTATCTAATTATGAATGAATTGAAGTGATTACACGTGTTGGAGTTAAATTCAAATGAACCTATGCATTCCCCGTGAATTTTAGTCTATGAGCATATGATTAAGCTTATGAAGTACGAATTAAAAATTTATGAAGGTATGCATGTTCGTTTTATGAAATTGATATGAGTGATTGAGGTTTCTTTGAGAGTAAAGCATCGATCCTATTGTGGTGAAATATTATTCTCACATGAAGGATTCATCGGGTTGAAAGATTTACTTACCTAAATTTGAATCAAGATTTAAGAACTATTTTAAATGAACTCTACCTTGGATTGACTGCTTAGATGTGCCTTTCCATGGATTATAAGATTAATATGATTAATGACAATTCCATGGGATTTATACTTAGCACCGGTTGGACTAGTGACAATTACCCATGTCCTATAACTATGTGCCCCGATAGGTTTGTCTTAGATAGACATTACCTTGTCAGAACCCAAAGTACACCTGAGATGTGACATGGTGTATAGGGCCCCGAGAGGCCCTACACAAGTCACTTATCATGCATCATACAAGATGATAGAATTTAAGAGTTCAACAAACAGTTTATATCATATAATGTTTGACAAGAAATGAAGTGGAAAAATCTAACATAGTCTCAAAGCCTTCTAGTATATCATGAATGATTGGGACGTAACCCATGCATCACAAACAATACAGAAAAGTAAAGACAATAAGCAATAAAAGGTTCGATCATCAGAATATGAGGACTCGCCGATCTTCAAATCTATTAATGTGACCACTAGCCACAAATATACTGTTTAGGAGCGTGAGACCCTAAATTGGTGAAACAATGTAGGAAACAATATGTGTTAGTACAAAGAATGACAGGAATGCAGAAAATATATGAAATTATGCTAAAAAGACTTTTTGTGACATGCAATGACCAAGCTTAATCATGAGATAAAGGGTTAAGAAATGATAAATCATAAAACATGGTCAATGCAAGTTAACATCTTTAAAATATTCATGAGATACTTCTAGAAGTAACCTTAGTTCAATTATTGTGGGATATTTACCATTAACCGACATAAAGACCATGTGTGCTTTAACATGGAATCTGATGTCTACCCCACACCTAAAAAGGGTGTCCTACTTGACAAGGTAAGGACCATGAACTTCTAGCTTACGTGGATCTACTAGCTCGGGTCTACCTAAGACCATCATCCTATGGGGTCACATATGCATGTGATAAGGAGATTGATACTAGAAACCAGACCTCTAGCTTTGGGAGAGCTTCCATCTCAATATCCTCTCGGTGCTGAGCCTATATCCCATGTAATAGTAATTATCTTAACTTGTCTTATCATTAAGAGGCATGGGTAATCGCCACTTGCCTTGTCATCCATGGAAGGCACATCAAGTAGCCAATCTAAGCTAGTTTTCATTAGAATAGCTCTTAAATCTCGATTCAAAATTTAGTTGAGAAAACCTTTCAACCCTATGAATCCTTTGTGTGAGAAAACCCGTTCACATTTATGTATTGAGTAGTAAGTGAGAAAACCTTTCAGAATAACAACAAAAACATTGACCCTTTACTCTCAAAGCAATTGAAATCATTTATCATTAATTTCATAAAGAACATGCATGTCCTTATAAATTCATATTTCTTAGTTCAAAACCCAAATCATATCATCAAAGTGTAAAAATTATGGGTTATGCATAGATTCATGAGGGATTCAACTTAAAACATGCAATTTTTCAATTCATGCATAAGAAGACATAAAATAATCAATTAGATCATAATTGAAAAGAACACATCAGATTGATTAAAAACCCTAACTTTCAGAGGGTAACTACCTTGCAAAATTGGAGAATTTAAGAACCCTATGGAAGAAAGGACTCCATAGGTGAAAAATATCACACAATGTTGCCAAAAGTTTGCAATCAATGGTGAAATTGGATACTTGACTTGAAACCGTAGCCTTCTTCTTCAAGCATTAGAGAGATAAATATTTGGGAAAGAACTATGATCTACTTTGAGGAATTTAGAAGAATGAATTGAATTGGGTGATTTTGGGGGTAAAAATGTTTATATAGGGCTGAGGGTAGAAGGTAAAATGAGATAGTATTGAGTTAAAAAAATTGGGAAGAGACTAAAACGACCCTAACTTAAAACTACCAAAGTGCCTCTCACGGGAGCTTCACAAGTCGCCGATGAGTCCACAAATTGGACTCATTTAGGGCTATATTTTTAATAGAAATTGTGTCCTTAAATGCTTATTTTAACTTAATATTTGATGAAAACCCTTAATTTTAAGGTATTTAGAGATTGAAGGAAAGCATGGACACTACTTCGCAAAAAGGAATGAAGAGGCTGAAAAGAACGAGAAAATAAAGACCTGAGGATCGCCGACTGAAAAGAAAAAAGAAGTTTTGTGAAACAGTACTATATTTCCTAATGACCCAAAGCATTATGATGCCGAAGGATGGTGCAAGAAGGCGATGAACAACACTAAAAGGCTAATCGCCAAGTTGATCGGCGATTTCAACTAATGTCGCCGACTGATCCGTCGCAACACAGACTTTGAAAAACTATAAATACTCATTGAGAGTTATAGAGAACATATCATTAGACAATATCAGATTCAAAATATAATTTTAGTACTTTTTCTTTGAGTTTGAGAGGGTTTTGAAACTTGAAGAAGACGAGGGTTTCATTTCCAAGGATTTGGAAGTGGGTCTCCTCCATTCTTCTTCCTTTGCTTATATTAAAGTTTAATTTCTTATACCCATATGCTTTCTCTATCATTTTAGGTATAATTTCTTATTTCTTGATGTGTGGCTAAAAACCCAATTCTTGGGGTATGATTTAGCAGATATGTGTTGATATTAGTGTTGGGTTTTTCTTGCTGATAGGTTATATGTATTTTAATGGTGATTTCACCTAGTTGTTGTGGTTTAATTTAATGGGTTTGTATTTGCAGATACAAAACCACCCATGTGTTTTAGGCTTTCGAGAGAGAGAGGTCGCGAAACCAAGACCGCTAGACTGATGGCCTAAGGAGTGGGTCAACATGAGGTTCAGCCCGAGAGGATGAGCCCTACTCCCATATCCTAACACTCAGCTCGAGAGAGTGAGTGGGGTAAGGCGTAGGCTGGTCTTCATGCGGCAAATGGGTGTCCAAGAGGAACCCATTTGAAATAGGGTAAGTTGCCCGAGAGGGAACTTATTTCCATCTAAAGCTTAGCCTGATCACTATTAACTTGCAAATTTCCTATCGAAAGCATGTACCCAACGATTTAAATCTATATATATTGTGGTCACACCCTAAGAATCCCCTCTCATTCATAGATTTCTTTGTTATTTTTACTATTTTTGCTATATTCGTGACAAAACCCCCATTTGATATTTGATAATTTTGTGTCACCCCCCTTTAATTTACAATGTTTTTAGTCGTTAATGTCTTTAGCTACGACTAGTTAGAACTAATTTAATTTTTCTATTAATTCTCGAAACCACTCCCTTGGGACACAACCCCAACCCTTGGTTGGGTTATTATACTATTGCACGATCGTAGACACTTGCATCAGAAGTTATGTCATTGATTTTGCAAAACATCAAAATGGCACCGCTGTCAGGGAGAGGTATTATTTGAGAATTCTTAGTTAAGTTGAATTTTTGCTCTTCTTCATTATAGTTTATTAACCTTATTTTTAGTTTTGTTTTTCCGTAAGTTGTTGTATGCAGAAACCTTGAGTGTGTTTGAGGGAAGTGGTGACAAGTTATCTGGGACGAATCAAGAAGTTGAAGTCGACTTCAAGTTAGCTGCACTGGCAACCCAGCTAAACGACTTAGCCACCAAAATCGCAAAAGTGGAAAACTAGTGCAAAACCCAAAGGTGGCAGATACCTCCTTATGGGTAAGAAAGGTCTAGGAGCAATGAAAATAAACGTGTCGAGGATACGTTAGTAATCATTCTCCGAAAACTTCATGAACATGATAGACTGCTAGAGTTAATGAAGGAAAGCGTATAGGTACTGAATCAGATGAGTGGCTCTCACTCAAGATCAATCAAGTTGATTGAAAACCTATTTGACCACACATTGCCTCATCTCTACACAAGCAGTAAAGGCAGGGTGCCTAGTGACACTAGGTCTAACCCCAGAGACAAAGTTTGACTAGTAGCTCACGTCGAGCCATGTCATTTAATAAGGCACTACTTGTCAGGAAACCAAAAGTTTTAAATGCTTTTGTGTGTTTCGATAATAACATGTGTTGCATGAACAGGTTAAAGTGTGGAGAATGTGTGAAAATTGTAGTTGGTGAACCTATTGTTCCATTCAGCGAATCGCTGAATTAGTCGGCGGACTCAATGAAAACCGCCGTTTGGACCTTCACTTAGACTGAAGGTCCTATAAAAATCAGCGAGGGAAATGACCACTCGGCGTGTCGCCGACTGGATCCGCGAGTGCTACTAATGTCGCCGAATGGTTGCGAACTGGATGGTTTATAATTGCCAAAAGACCAAAATTTTGAAGTCCTTCACTTTCCCTCGCTCTAAATCTCACAAATTCACACTAGGTAGTATTTTGAGTATTCTTATAGTTCACTAGTATTTTTGTTGAGTGATCTGTTCTCAAAGTTGGATTTCTTTGCTGCCTAGCTTTTCAATCACATTTTAATCGTCACAGAGGGTTAGTTATCCAAACCCCTATTTTACTTTTGAAAAGTTTGAACTCTTTTGCAATGATCGTATCTTATTGATGTGTGCTGGGCCTCTCTAATAGGATTAGATCGATTACATGCCTATTTTAATTTGAAAATCTTGTATATGTTGTCTGATTGTTAAATGCTCGTAACCTTTGTGCTTTGAGTCTTGATTTCATGTTGTTTTTATTGATTAGGTGAAGTCTGATTTGCCCATATTTGTGCTAACTATCGAAAATTCGCTTAATAGAGAGGGTGACACCGCTTTTAAGAACAAATATCGTCAAATGGTCAAATGGGACAAGTTCGGTAGAAACCTAAATATTCTGGGGTGATGGG
>NC_064292.1:35797291-35832592 GCF_019186545.1 Solanum stenotomum
AAAATTTGACTCTCTAAAGTTTTTTTCACGAGTTGACAGTATAGGTCGAAGAATTTATAGAAATTTGACTCTCTAAAGGAATCTATAGAAATTTACTCCGGAAACTCTGTTATGGTAGTCTCTATTAAAACGATGATAACTTTCTACTCCAAACTCGAAATGTGGCAAACTTGGTAGCATTGGAAAGATGACTCAATGACCATAAGTCCAAAAAGGCCCAAGTGAAAAGTCCAAGTAGGTGGATCACCTACTTGATAATTATGGCCCAAAATGAGTGACAAAGTCGGCCAAAGCAGGTCCCTTAAAAGGGATTGATATCAGCTTTTTTCGACCATTTTTTACTTTGACAAAATCTAATTTCTAGAGCTTTCTATATTCCCCCTCTTAGCTTCATACAGCAGCCATTAAATACCATTAGGGTTCTTGAATATTAGGGAGTTCAAGCTATTGGAAGGTAAAAGTTAAGACAAGTTGAGGAGGACAACCTTTACCTTGAAGAATTCAAGTCTTAGCAAGTGGTAGTTCTTTCCATCAAGGTACGCTACTGCAATTTTCTCCCTCTTGTGCTTGAGTTAATATGGACATTGAGTATGTTTTAGTGAGTTGGAAATTGTTCCTTTTACATGGTGTAATATTGGGGAGGATGGTGGCTAGTGCATGTTGGGACAGCCATGGAGAGGAGTCCTATTTAATTTCAATTATGAGCTCGTTTGAGCATCCTAAGAGTAATGTTAGCTCTTCAACTGCTGGTGATCAGAAACTGAGATTCATATTACTTATGTTACATTATTATGTTTAAGGATTATTTATGTATGCTATGATAAGGAATGTGACTACATGTGTGGAGAAGTTATGGTGACATTAAAGGACTTAAATATTGTAGGGAGTTTTGGGGGGGACCTGATATGAAGGTTGTATAGTATAGAGACGTGATTAAAGGGAAAGGGAAGGAAAGAAAACAGTGGCTAGATAAATTGCATGCTTATTGCTTGGTTACTATTTTGGTGAGATCAAGTAGCTCATGTTGGTTGATTAGCTACTAATGCTAGTCTTACAACTTATATTATTGTAGATTAGTAATCTGAAGAGAAGGAGCTTAAGTCATACTTTTTGAATTGTATAGCAAGGTATGTAGGGCTATTCAATTTCCTATTTCTTTGGCATGAATCCAACACTTGTATTACAAAGTAATCTTTCTAAGTGCCATTGGTAGTGACTGATCCATAGTTGAAGTTCCTACTCCCTAAGCATTAAAGTGAGTACTCTAATATGAGTTTATTACTAAATGTACGTGCTTACTCTACCAAGTATTAGCATGCAAGGTTTAAACTTGTTTCATCGTCAAAGTACCCTTGGCACGTATTCCCCTTACATAAATCAAAATGATCCTAGATTACCCAGGGTACATATGTTTATATGTTGGATATATAATTTGCCCATATCTTGCCAACTTGCTTCAATTGTCTATTCCATCATATATGTCATCTTTTCACATGTTCATATGTTCCCTTTATCGGTTATTACTCCCATTGTGTTAGACTATAATGTTACCTCACAAGATCCCTACTTGCTCTATTGTACATTTTATATGTACTTACTTGGAATATGTATCCGTCCTTAAGTTGAATCTGCCCACGTTCTCCTTTGGTTCCATGTTCATGTATACCTTGTATTTGATATTAGTCAGTGAGTATTTGGCTATCATATAGATTTCAAATCTCTTTGCTAAATTTTAAATGTCTTCACTTGATATGTGCTTCAATTTGAGATGTCAAAATTCTTACTAAGTCATATAAGATCCTAAGTATTACGTCGGTGTCACATTTGCTTCCCATGTCATTGTTATTATTGTCAGTCCATATTAATATGTCTTCTACTTCTGGTCCATAGTTCCAAATCTCAACAATGATTACGACCAGCAATCTCAAAAGAGTTATGATCATCAAAAGAAAAATCTCAAAAGAGTTATGAACACCAAAAAAACAATCTCAGAGATTAAAGAAAATAATTGAAGCAATCTGTATAATTATGGGTGGCAGCTCAAGGGCAAAAGCCTAGCATGGGTCGATCCCAATTGGTATATAAGGGTGGCAGCTTAGGGGTGAAAGCATAGCATGGGTCGATCCCAATTGGTATATAAGGGTGGAAGCTCAAGGGTGAAATCCTAGAATGGGTCTATCCCATTTGGTATATAAGGGTGGCAAATCAGGGGCAAAATCCTAGCATGGGCCGATCCCAATTTGTGTAATTTTGAGGATAGCATCCCAAGGGTAAAAATGCCTAGCATGGATCATCCTCTTCTACCACTGATCATCCGGTCATTCGTATCACATTCCCTACAAATATTTTCAAGTATAGAAAAGTAAAGAAAAGAATGTAGCATACACGATTCCACAATATAACGCACACAAAAGTAAACAAAAGAATGTAACATATACGATTCCACAAGTGTCATGACCCAGGGGTTCCCCTTAGACGTAACACAGTGTACTCGACCCCGAAGGGGTCTCATACAAGCCCTTAGCATGTACATAACATAAAGACATGGCAACGATGCGAAAAATTTAAAACTTTTACAACAGAAGTCAAACTTCATTTTCATAAAGGAAAATCATAAGAGTCTAGACCTTGTCTCATTCCCCATCTAAAACATTTAGCATACGACGTTTGGGATTTGGCCCTTTACATCAATAAAGTATCAATATACGAAATACAATAGAAACTAAGAAATGGATAATCCGTCCTCGAACTTAAGGACTCGCCAAGCTTAAGGAATAGTCAACCCAAACTTAACTTGAAAGGAGATAATTTCCCCAACGACCGGAACATACACTTATAATAAAATGTAGAGAAAATGGGTTAGCACAATTATTTGTACTAAGTATGGAAGGATGCATAAAATCCTTAAATCATGCAAAAAGGAACACTTAGTTAAAATCATGCCTTTATCAAGTTTAAAAGCCATTATGCACATTTAGAGTAATCACCAAGTCAAACCATACTGTAATCCACCTTAGGCTACCATAGTCATGCATAACTTACCTTAACCAAATCCAAGCCAACAATCATAGCAAGAAAAACATCATGTTCATAGTTCATAATAAGAAAGTCATTCTTAACACCAACTCATATCATGCATACATGGATTCATACATATTCATGTCATAAGTAAACCACACCATAACCCCTTCATAGGTCTACTTATGCAATGTACATAGATATAGCTCATGTTCATGTTCATATTTGTATTCATGGTTCATGTTCATACATAGCATACATTAACTCATAAAGCATCATATTATCAAGCACTTACCATAATCATTCTCAAAGTTCACTTGTGCAATGCATAAGTGAAGTCCCATACCCTCACTCATACTAAGTAAGACCCCTCAAGTAATCATAGCACATGTCTCATGTTTGTGTTCTTAGTTCATGTTCTTGTTCATGTCATGTCATGGATCTTGTTCTTATCATGTAGGGAAGTATAGCCTTAACCGACATAGACCATGTGAGCTACATGGAATTCGGTGTCATGAACCCACACCGAAAAGAGATTTTTTACTTGCCTAAGGTAGAACTAAAATGTTTAGCTTATTGGTGTATCCACTAGCTAAGGACCTATGTGGGCACATAGTTATGGGATAGGTAGATTGCTACTAGAAACCCAGACTAACTGAGGTAAAAGGTTTACATCTCTTGTTCCTATCCACTCAGTGCTAAGCTTAATTCCCTTTAATATTCATGTTAAGTCTATACTTTATAGTCATGTTCATGGAAGAATTACTCACACTTAATTGTCATGGTATAATGGTAGCTCATGGATTCTTTAGGTGAGAAAAGCCTTCCACCCTTAAAATCCTTAGTATGTGAGTAAATCTTTCACATCATGTTCATGATATTTTTCATAAGAGTGTCCTTTTAACCAACACAACATTAATATCATAATCATAGTCCTTTCATGCATAGATAAGTGTAAAGGTGTAGGGGGAGGGGTCTTGTATCAATGCCACCAATACACTATAATCATAAGATCATCCCTACATAGGTGAATCATGAGTTCATATACCATCCTAATCATCCTACACAAACCCAAGCAATTTACCCCCTTTCAAGGGTCATGAATCATGTCTCACAATTACACCTAAATATACTACAATAGGCATGAATAAAATAAAATTCAATAACTAAATTAACAAATATACAATTCATGGTAATCATCTTGCATCAATACATCCATCACAATTCATGAAATTGGGTTCATGGGGGAGTACATGGGTTCATGAGGAATTTTACAATAAAACTCACCATTAAACATCAAATCATCCATAATATACTACAATTAACATAATGAAATCGTTTTTAGGAAGAACCCGTGGCTAGAATGAAAACCTTAGTTCTTGACCAAATTACAACTTTTGAAATTAAGAGTTGGAGGGCTTCATGGAGAAAAGTGTTCCATGAATCAAGTCTCACATACCTTGATTGTTGATTTCCACACGAAATTGGAGTGAAAAGGATGGATCTTGAACCCCTAGCTTGAACTTCTTCTTTGTTCTTCAATGGAGTCTAGAGAGAGAATATTTTGAGAGGGAAGTGGGTTGAGTTTGGGTCTTGTGAGTTATGAGGAGTTAAGTGAAGTTTAATGACTTAAAAATATTTATATGGGTCTAAAATAACTAATAAAAACTGGCCCCCACCCTTAATTAATTATAATTAATTTAAAAGGTTTGACCCTTGGCCGAAATCCTTGACAGCATTGCAGACCTCATCCACGAGCCCCCATCTATGGGGCATGGACTGATCCACGGACCGTACTAGTCACTTGTGGATTGGGTCTGAGGCTGGTCTTTTGGCCTTAGTCTAGAACTCATCCACGAGCCCCCATCTACGGGACGTGGAATGGTCCACGAACCGTGTTGTGCAAGCATGGTTTGTGGCTAAGACTAGGAGATTTTGAAGAAGTTTTGGGAGGCTAAGTCTTGACTCACGACTCCCATCTACGGGGCATCAGTCAACCCACGACTCGTGGTTCCCCCTTTATGGATGAAGCTGTTTTTGGATAGCTTTTGAGCAGCCCCTTGGCGCTCATCAAGAACCCTTGAGGGGTCCTTGGGAGGGCCATGCCTTGACGTTTAGGGACTAAAACGGTAGTGCTAACCTTGGGAGGTCATTTTACGACTCTTACCTTGATGTTAACCCTTTTTAGGACACTAGACTACATCTTAGGGCCTTGCTTAGGTCATTAGATTTTCGGGGTGTTACATTATCCCCCACTTGGGAACATTCATCCCCGGATGATGATCTAGACACCAAACTAAGTTAGAAACTCTAGGCTAACAGCCCATCATGCATGAAACATCAAAATGTGCTCAAACTAGAAATGCACTAATCACAACATGCACAATTTCAAAGGAGGAAACTTCAACTCCATCTCAAGCCATGGTCAATGCAACATGAAACTTACCAATTCACATAAACATGGGAGGAACTACCATCTCCAACTCAATTAAGCTCAACACAACAATATGGAGAAAAGCATATCTAAGCATGTTCATCACTTCACCTCATGAAGTCAAAAATGCAATCATCATACTTAAAAGCAAATCAACATGACTAACATATAAGTCATGAAAACTCAACATATACAAATCATGAATCTTCACAAGAACATTCACAACATAAGGAAATCATGGAAAACTCATACCATACACATGACTTCCTAAACACTTTAAACTTAAGAGGAATTACTTACCTCAAGGTTGAATAGGAGTAGAAGGAAAAATATGAGGGTAACGGGACTTAATATCGGCTTCAGCCTCCCATGTAGCACCTCAACTAAATGATTCCTCCATAGAACCTTAACGGAGGCTACTTCCTTATTTCTCAACCTCTTCACTTGCCGGTCCAAAATCTCAATTGGGACTTCTTCATAAGAAAGGTTCTCATCAACTCCTAAACCCTCTAAAGGAAGGATGGACACTGGATCGCCAATGCACTTCTTGAGCATGGAAAGATGAAACATCGGGTGAACCGGAGCCAACTCATTTGGCAAGTCCAATTGATATGCAACTTTCCCAACACGTTTTAAGATTTGGTATGGGCCCACATAAAGGGAACTAAGCTTCCCCTTCTTTCAAAACCTCATCACACCTTTCATAGGTGAGATTTTTAAGTAGACCCAATCAACAACATCAAATTCGAGATCCCTCCTTCTAACATCGGCATAAGATTGTTGCCGACTTTGAGCCATTTTCAACCTCTCTCTAACAAGTCAAACTTTTTAAATGGAATCATAGACTAGTTCGGGACCAATTAGAGCAAACTCACCTACTTCAAACCAACCAACCGGAGATCTACACCTCATACAATATAGTATTTCAAATGGAGCCATGGCAATGCTAGAGTGGTAACTATTGTTGTAAGCAAATTCAATCAATGAGAGTTGGTTGTCCCAATTACCCTTGAAATCAATCACGCACGCCCTCAACATGTCCTCGAAGGTTTGGATGGTGCGTTCAGCTTGACCATCCGTTTGAGGGTGGAAAGCGGTACTAAGTTTAACATTGGTACTAAGTCCTTGTTGGAATGCATTCCAAAAATGTGAAGTAAATTAAGTACCTCGGTCCGATATGATAGACAAAGGCACGCCATGCAACTTCACTACCTCCTTGATATACAACTTGGCATAGTCTTTCGCCGAAAAAGTGACCTTGACGGGAATGAAGGGGCCTGATTTCGTCATCCTATCAATGATGACCCAAATAGAATCATGTTGCCTTCGAGTACAAAGCAAAGCCAAAACAAAGTCCATATTCACCTCCTCCCATTTCCAAGTGAGAATATTTATATCTTGGAAAAAATCTCTTGGCTTTAGGTGTTCGGCCTTGACTTGTTGACAATTTGGACATTTGGCTACAAAACTCGCTATATCCTTTTTCATTCCATTCCACCAATAGACTTCCCGTAGATTACGGTACATCTTAGTGGCTCCCGAATGAATAGAATATCACGAACCACGAGCTTCTTCCAAAATTTTCTCTCGAGCCATCAACATCCGGAACACATAACCTACCTTGGTACCTAAGGAACCCATCTCCCCCTTTGGAGAAAGCCTCAACGGACTTGTTGAGAATCGATTCTTTCAACTCCATCAATATAGGGTCGAGGTGTTGCTCAAACTTCACATCAACCACAAAGGATGATTCGGAACTATGATGAACTGTGAATCCACCCTTGGTGGAATCTACTAGTTGAACACCTAACCGGGCCAATCTATGCACATCACGAACCAATTCTTTCTTCTCATCTTCTACATGAGCCACACTACCCATGGACAATCTACTAAGGGCATCTGCAATCACATTAGCTTTGTCGGGGTGGTATAGTACACTCATGTCATAATCTTGCAAAAGCTCTAACCATCTTCTTTGTTGGAGATTTAAGTCTTTTTGGCTAAACACATATTGAAGACTCTTATGGTCAGTGAATACATCTACATGGACCCCAAATAGGTAGTGCCTCCAAATTTTCAAGGCAAACACCACCGCCGCTAGTTCGAGATCATGAGTTGGATAATTCTTTTCATTTGAGTTGCCTTGAAGCATAGGCAATCATTTTACCATGTTGTATGAGAACACATCCCAAACCCACTCAAGACGCATCACAATATACTACAAACCCATTTGTACCCTCCAGTAAGGTCAACATCAAAGCGAATGTGAGTCTATCCTTCAATTCTTGGAAGCTCCTCTCACAAGCCTCCAACCACTCAAATTTGGACTTCTTTAGGGTCAAGGTCATTAGTGGAGAAGCGATAGAGGAGAAACCCTCAACAAACCTCCTATAGTAATCGGCCAAACCAAAAAAGCTTTGAATGTCGGTGGGACTTAAGGGTCTAGGCCAATTCTTAACCTCATCCGTTTTCTTTGGATCAACTTCTATACCCATGCTTGATACAATATGACTGAGGAAAGCAACTGATCTTCGCCAAAACTCACACTTGCTAAACTTAGAATACAATTGTTGGTCTTTAAGGACTTGCAATACTATCCTTAAATGCTTCTTGTGATCACCCTCACTCTTAAAGCAGATCAAAATATCGTTAATAAAAACGATCACAAACGAATCAAATATTGCATAAACACCCTATTCCTAAGGTCCATGAAGGTCGTCGAGGCGTTGGTCAACCCAAAAGACATCACTAGGAATTCATAGTAACCATATCTTGTTTGGAAGGCCATTTTTGGAATGTCAACCCCTCTTACCCTTAGTTGTTGATAGCCCGACCTTAGGTTAATCTTTGAAAAGTAATTCGCCCCTTTGAGTTGGTCAAACAAATCGTCAATCCTAGGGAGAGGGTATTTATTCTTGATAGTGACCTTGTTCAATTGGCGGTAATCTATACACATCCTAAGTGACCCATCTTTCTTTTTCACAAAACAATACTGGTGCACCCAATAGAGATATGCTTGGTTGTATAAAACCCTTGTCTAGCAAATCTTAGAGTTGTGCCTTCAATTCTTTCAATACGGCCGGAGCCATCCAGTAAGGGGGAATGGATATGGGTTGAGTATCCGGCAAAAGATCAATGCCCAAGTCTATTTCCCGTTCGGGAGAAATACTGGGAAAGTCATCGGGGAAGACTTCTGAATTATCTCTCACTACGGGAACCGACTCCAAAGGAGGAGTCTCGGACTCAACGTCCATAACCCTAACAATGTGATACAAGCACCCATTTAAGATCATTTTTCTAGCATTTAGACATGAAATGAAACGACCTCTAGGTGTAGAGTTTACCCCTTTCCATTCTAAAGTAGGCTCATTAGGAAATTAAAACTTCACTACCCGGGTTCTACAATCAATGGATGCAAAAGAAGCATGCAACCAATCCATTCCCAATATAACATCAAAGTCAACTATATCTAATTCTACCAAATCAACCAATTTGACTTTATGAGACAATGAGATGGGGAAAATCCTTCAAACTCTTTTAGCTATAACCGAGTCATCTACCGGGGTAGAAACTGAAAAGGGTTTTTCTAAGACATCGGGGAGTATATCAAATTTCATAGCTATAAAAGGAGTAACAAAATAGAAAGTGGCCCCGGGGTCTAATAATGAATAAACACCAATTGAAAATACTTGCAACATACCGAAAACAACTTGATCACTTCGGGATTGTAGGTCATAAAAGCGGTTCTTCTTGGGAGCATCAGAATTTGAGCCGCTAGGAGGGACTTGCTTACCCTCTCTTCCTTGTACCTATAGCATGGGACAATCTCTCACCATATAACCACTCTTTCCACAATGAAAGCAACCATCCGTTCCAATAAGACACTTACCCTCATATCTCTTGCCACACTTGGCACATGTAGTCCTTGTCATGGAAGATCCACCACCATTGCCTCCATGAGGCCTAGGGTTAGGCACTTTATCTTTCTTTGACTCTTGGAGGGTTAGAGTAGCCTTGGGTGGAAAACCTTCTCTTGAACCTTGGTTGCCCTTGATCATCGAAATTGCCCTTTGAAGAGTTTCTATCATCGGTCCTAGGCCTCTTCACATCTCTATTCCTTTCTTGGAGTTTTTCATCCTTCATTTGCATAGCATACACCATAAGACGAGATATATCCATGTTGTCATGAAGCATAGCCGAAAAGCATTCTTTCCTGAACAAGCTACACACACTCTTTACATACCTACTCATCTCATCTCTTGCCTCCGCCACCATGGATGGACCATACTTGGACAATTCGTTAAACTTAAGAGAGTATTCTTCAACACCCATACTTCATTGGCGAAGGTTGATGAATTCCTCCACCTTGGCCTCCCTTTTTCACGGGGAAAGTACTTTTCAAGGAACGCCTTTTTGAATACATCCCAACCTATGGGACCTGCTCCTTCCGTCCACTTTGCCTTTCATTGAGTGTCCCATACTTGGGCCACACCCTTTAATTGATACCCGGCTAGTTCCACCTTCTCTCTAGAGTTTACCCCCATAGCATCCACTATCTTATATATCTCCTCCACAAATTTTTGAGGGTCTTCACCCACTTTAGAGCCAAAGAACTTTGAACGGTTCATCCTCGTGAAGTCTCTCAACCTTGAGGCCATAGTGCTCTCATTGGGGTTCCCATGAGCTCTAGCATCCCTAGTGACTTGAGCCGTTAGAAAATGGGTCAAGGTTTGGGAGGCCGATCTCATCTCCACTTTAGTCATAGTCCCTTTATCTTGAGGATCTTGAGGATCTTGGGGACCTTGAGGATTTTGGGGAGGAACTCCCTCATTAGCTATCTCTCATTCCACTCTTTTTGCGGCCGCTCTTCTTGTATTCATATTCCTATATGCACAGGAAAAAGTTTAGGAAAAGGACTTCATAGAGATAAAACACTAAGGCACGACTTAAGAGTAATCAAAGAAGTGAGAGTTCTTAAACATCTTATAACCCCTCATTCATAAGTGTGGCGCGTTTCACACTCATGAACAAGACTCTACTAGACGTGGTTCATAAGACATCACCCTAAATATCATCCCAAAATCTTATGCTCTAATACCAAGTTTGTCACGACCCAGGGGTACTTCCTAGACGTAACAGGACGTACTCGACCGCGAAGGGGTTTCATGCAGGCCCTTAGCATAATCATAACATAAAGACATGGCAACGATGCGGAAAATTTAAAACTTTTACAATAGAAGTCAAACTTCATTTTCATAAAGGAAAATCATAAGAGTCTAGACCTTGTCTCATTCCACATCTAAAACATTTAGAATACAAAGTTTAGGACTTTGCACTTTACATCAATAAAGTCTCAATATATGAAGTACAATAGGATCTAAGAAATGGATAATCCATCCTCGAACTTAAGGACTCACCAAGCTTATGGAATAGTCGACCCAAACTTCACTTGAAAGGAGATAATGGCCTCAACGACCGGAACTTACACTTATAAGAAAACATAGAGAAACTGAATTAGCACAATTAATTGTACTAAGTATGGAAGAATGCATAAAATCCTTAAATCATGCCAAAAGAGACATTTAATTGAAATCATGCCTTTATCGAGTTTAAAAGTCATTACGCACATTTGAAGTAATCACCAAGTCAAACCATACCGTAAGGCACCTTAGGCTATCATTGTCATGCATAACTTACCTTAACCTAATCCAAGCCAACAATCATAGACAAGAAAAACATCATGTTCATAGTTCATAATAAGAAAGTCATTCTTAACACCAACTCATAGAATGCATACATGGATTCATACATATTCATGTCATAAGTAAACCACACCATAACCCCTTCATAGGTCTACTTGTGCAATGAACAAGTAAAGTCCCATACCCCCACTCATACTAAGCAATGCCTATTAAGAAGTCATAGATACAGCTCATGTTCATGTTCATGTTCATATTCATATTCATGGTTCACGTTCATACATAGCATACATTAACTTATAAAGCGTCATATTATCAAGAACTTACCATAATCACTCTCAAAGTTCACTTGTGCAATGCATAAGTGAAGTCACATACCCTCACTCATACTAAGTAAGACCCCTCAAGTAATCATAGCACATGTCTCATGTTTGTGTTCTTAGTTCATGTTCTTGTTCATGTCATGTCATAGATCTTGTTCTTATCATGTAGAGAAGTATAGCCTTAACCGACATAGACCATGTGAGCTACATGGAATTCGGTGTCATGAACCCACACCGAAAAGAGGTGTTCTACTTGCCTAAGGTAGAACTAACATGCTTAGCTTATAGGTGTATCCACTAGCTAAGGACCAATGTGGGCACATAGTTATGGGATAGGTAGATTTCTACTAGAAACCCGGACTAACTGAGGTAAAAGGTTTCCATCTCTGGTTCCTATCCACTCGGTGCTAAGCTTAATTCCCTTTAATATTCATGTTAAGTCTTTACTTTATAGTTGTGTTCATGGAAGAATGCCTAACACTCAATCATCATGCTATCAATTTAGCTCATGGATTCTATAGGTGAGAATAGCCTTCCACACTTAGAATCCTTAGAATGTGAATAAATCTTTCGCATCATGTTCATGGTATTTTTCATGAGAGTGTCCTTTCAAATAACACAACATTAATATCATAATCATAGTCCTCATGCATAGATAAGTTTAAGGGCGTAGGGGATAAGGGTCTTGCATCAATACTACCAATACACTATAATCATAAGATCATCCCTACATAGGTGAATCATGAGTTCATATACCATCCTCATCATCCTATACAAACCCTAGCAATTTACCCCCTTTCAAGGGTCATGAATCATGTTTCACAATTACACCTAAAGATACTACAATATGCATGAATAAAACAAGATTCAATAACTATATTCACATATATACATTTCATTGTAATCATCTCGCATCAATAGATCCATCAAAATTCATGAAATTGGGGTCATGGGGGAGTACATGGGTTCATGGGAAATTTAACAATAAAACTCACCATTAAACATCAAGTCATGCGTAATATACTGCATTTAACATAATGAAATCATTTTTAGGAAGAACCCATGGCTAGAATGAAAACCCTAGTTCTTGACCAAATTACAACTTTTGAAATTAAAAGTTGAAGGGCTTCATGGAGAAAAGTGTTCTATGAATCAAGATTCCCATACCTTTATTGATGATTTCCACACGAAATTGGAGTGAAAATGATGGATCTTGAACCCCTAGCTTGAGCTTCTTCTTTGTTCTTCAATCAAGTCTAGAGAGAGAATATTTTGAGAGGGAAATGGGTTGAGTTTGGGTCTTGTGAGTTATGAGGAGTTAAGTGAAGTTTAATTACTTAAGACTATTTGTATGGGTTTAAAATAACTAATAATAACCGTCCCCCATCCTTACTTAATTACAATTTATCTAAAAAGTTTGACCCTTGGCCGAAATCCTTGACAGCATTTCATACCTCATCCACGAGCCCCCATCTACGTGGCGTGAACTGATCCACGGACCGTACTGGTCACTCGTGGATTGGGTCTAAGGCTGGTCTTTTGGCCTTGGTCTAGGACTCATCCACGAGGCCCCATCTACGGGGCGTAGAATGGTCCATGGACCGTGTTGTGCAAGCGAGGTTTGTGGCTGAGACTAGGAGATTCTGAAGAAGTTTTGGGAGGCTAAGTCTTGACTCATGACTCCTATCTTCGGGGTGTCAGTCAACCCATGACTCGTGGTTCCCCTTCGTGGATGAAGCTGTTTTTGGACAGCTTTTGAGCAGCCCTTTGACCATCATCAAGGTAGGGTCTTGGTGGGGGCTATTCCTTGACGTTTAGGGACTAAAACATTAGTGCTAACCTTGGGAGGTCATTTTACGACTCTTACTTAAATGTTAACCCTTTTTAGGATACTAGACTACATGTTAGGCCCTAGCTTAGGTCATTAGATTTCCGGTGTGTTACATTATCCCCCACTTGGGAACATTCGTCCCCGAATGATGATCTAGACACCAAACTAAGTTGGAAACTCTAGGCTAACATCCCATCATGCATGAAACATCAAAATGTGCTAAAACTAGAAAAGCACTAATCACAACATGCACAATTTCAAAGGAGGAAACTTCAACTCCATCTCAAGCCATGGTCAATGCAACATGAAACTTACCAATTCACATAAACATGGGAGGAACTACCATCTCCAACTCAATTAAGCTCAACAAAACAATATGGAGCTAATAAGTCATTTCATCAAAACATATCTAAGCATGTTCATCACTTCACCTCATGAAGTCAAAAATGCAATCATCATACTAAAAAGCAAATCAACATGAGTAACATATAAGTCATGAAAACTCAAAGTATACAAATCATGAATCCTCACAAGAACATACACAACATAAGGAAATCATGGAAAACTCATACCATACACATGACTTCCTAAACACATAAAACTTAAGGGGAATTACTTACCTCAAGTTTGAATAGGAGTAGAAGGAAAAAAATAAGGGTAACGGGACTTCATATCGGCCTCGTCCTCCCATGTAGCACCCTCAACTAAATGATTCCTCCATAGAACCTTAACGTAGGTTACTTACTTATTTCTCAACCTCTTCACTTGCCGGTCCAAAATCTCAATCGGACTTCTTCATAAGAAAGGTTCTCATCAAATACTAAACCCTCTAAAGGAAAGATGGACACCGAATCTCCAATGCACTTCTTGAGCATGGAAATATGAAACACCGGGTGTACCAGAGAAAACTCATTTGGCAAGTCCAATTCATATGCAACTTTTCTAACACGTTTCACGATTTGGTATGGGCCCACATAACGGGGACTAAGCTTCCCCTTCTTTCCAAACCTCATCACACCTTTCATAGGTGAGATTTTTAAGTAGACCCAATCACCAACCTCAAATTTGAGATCCCTCCTTCTAACATCGGCATAAGATTTTTGCCGACTTTGAGTCATTTTCAACATCTCTCTAACAAGTCAAACTTTTTCAACGGCATCATAGACTAGTTTGGGACCAATTAGAGCAAATTCACCTACTTCAAACAAACCAACCGGAGATCTACACCCTCCTACCATATAGTGCTTCAAACAGAGCCTTGGCAATACTAGAGTGGCAACTATTCTTGTAGGCAAATTCAATCAATGAAAGATCGTCATTCCAATTACCCATGAAATCAATCACACACGCCCTCATCATGTCCTCTAAGGTTTGAATAGTGCATTCAACTTGACCATCTGTTTGAGGGTGGAAAGCGGTACTAAGTTTTACATTGGTACCAACCCCTTGTTAGAATGCATTCCAAAAACGTGAAGAAAATTAAGTACCTCAGTCCGATATGATAGACAAAGGTACCCCATGCAACTTCACTACCTCCTTGATATACAATTTGGCATAGTCTTCCGCCGAAAAAATGACCTTATGGGAATAAGGTGGGCTGATTTCGTCATCCTATCAATGATGACCCAAATAGACTAATGTTGCCTTCGAGTACGAGGCAAACCCACAACAAAGTCCATATTCACCTCTTCCCACTTCCAAGTGGGAATATTTATATCTTGGAACAAACCTCCTAGCTTTAAGTGTTCGGACTTGACTAGTTGAAAATTTGGAAATTTGGCTACAAAACTCGCTATATCCTTTTTCATTCCATTCCACCAATAGACTTCCCGTAGATCACGGTACATCTTGGTGGCTCCCGCATGAATAGAATATTGTGAACCATGAGCTTCTTCCAAAAGTTTCTCTCTCAAGCCATCAACATCCGAAACACATAACTTGCCTTGGTAACTAATCACCCCATCTCCCCCTTGGGAGAAAGCCTCAACGGACTTGTTGAGAACCCATTCTTTCAACTCAATCAATATAGGGTCAAGGAGTTGCTTAAACTTCACATCAACCACATAGGATGATTCGGAACTATGACGAACTATGAATCCACCCTTGGTGGAATCAACTAGTTGGACACCTAACCGGGCCAATCTATGCACATCACGAACCAATTACTTCTTCTCATCTTCTACATGAGCTACACTACCCATGGACTATCTAATACGGGAATCCGCAATCACATTAGCTTTGCCGGGGTGGTATAGGACACTCACGTCATAATCTTTCAAAAGCTCTAACCATCTTCTTTGTTGGAGATTTAAGTCTTTTTGGCTAAACACATATTGAAGACTCATGTGGTCGGTGAATACATATACATGGACCACATATAGGTTGTACCTCTATATTTTCAAGGCAAATACCACCCCGCTAGTTCGAGATCATGAGTTGGATAATTCTTTTCATTTGAGTTGCTTTGAATCATAGGCTATCATCTTACCATATTGCATTAGAACATATCCCAAACCCACTTGAGATGCGTCACAATATACTACAAACCCAATGGTACCCTCCGGTAAGGTCAACACCGAAGCGGATGTGAGTCTAACATTCAATTCTTGGAAGCTCTTCTCACAAGCCTCCAACCACTCAAATTTGGACTTCTTTTGGGTCAAGGCCGTTAATAGAGAAGTGACAGAGGAGAAACCATCAACAAACCTCCTATAGTAACTGGCCAAACCCAAAAAGTTTCGAATATTGGTGAGACTTTGAGGTCTAGGCCAATTCTTAACAGTGTCCATTTTCTTAGGATCAACTTCTATACCCATGCTTGATACAATACGACTAAGGAAAGGAACTGATCTTAGCCAAAACTCAGACTTGCTAAACTTAGCATACAATTGTTGGTCTTTAAGGACTTGCAATACTATCCTCAAATAATTCTTGTGATCACCCTCACTCTTAGAGTAGATCAAAATATCGTTAATAAAAAAGATCATAAACGAATCAAAATATTGCATAAACACCCTATTCATAAGGTCCATGAAGGCTGTCAGGGCATTGGTCAACCCAAAAGACATCACTATGAAATCATAGTGACCATATCTTATCTGGAAGGCCATTTTTGGAATGTCAACCCCTCTTACCCTTAGTTGATGATAGCCCAACCTTACGTCAATATTTGAAAAGTAACTCACCCTTTGGAGTTGGTCAAACAAAGCGTCAATCCTAGGGAGAAGGTATTTATTCTTGGTGGTGACCTTATTCAATTGTGGTAGTCTATACACATCCTTAGGGACCTATATTTCTTTTTCACAAAAAATACCGGTGCACCCCATGGAGATATGCTTGGTTGCATAAAACTCTTGTCTAGCAAATCTTTGAGTTGTGCCTTCAATCCTTTCAATACGGCCGGAGCCATCCGATAAGGGGGAATAGATATGGGTTGAGTATTCAGTAAAAAATCAATGCCGAAGTTTATTTCCCGTTCGGGAGGAATACCGGGAAAGTCATCAGGGAACACTTCTGGATACTCTCTCACTACGGGGACCAACTCCAAAGGAGGAGTCTCAGACTCAACGTCCATAACCCTAACAATGTGATACAAGCACCCCTTTGAGATCATTTTTCTAGCATTTAGACATGACATGAAATGACCTCTAGGTGTAGAGTTTCCCCCTTTCCATTCTAAACTAGGCTCATCAGGAAATTGAAACTTCACTACCCAGGTTCTATAATCAATGGACGCAAAACAGGCATGCAACCAATCCATGCCCAATATAACATCAAAGTCAACCATATCTAATTCTACCAAATCAACCGATGTGACTTTATGAAACAATGAGATGGGACAACTCCTATAAACTCTTTTAGCTATAACCGAGACACCCAACGGGGTAGAAACCGAAAAAGGTTCTTCTAAGACATCGGGGAGCACATCAAATTTCCTAGCCACAAAAGGAGTAACAAAAGACAAAATGGTCCAGGGATCTAATAATTCATAAACATCAATTGAAAATACTTGCAACATACCGGTAACAACGGCCGGAGATCCCTCTTGATCACTTCGGGATTGGAGGGCGTAGAAGTGGTTCTTCTTGGGAACATCGGAATTTGAGCCGTTTGGAGGGACTTGCTTACCCTCTATTTCTTGTACCTTTAGCATAGGACAATCTCTCGCCATATGACCACTCTTTCCACAATGAAAGCAACCATATGTTCCAATAAGACACTTGCCCTCATGTCTCTTGCCACACTTGGCACATGTAGGCCTTGTCATGGAAGACCCACCACCATTGCCTCCTTAAGGCATAGGGTTAGGTACTTTATCTCTCTTGACTCTTGGAGGGTTAGAGTAGCCTTGGTTAGAAAACCTTCTGTTGAACCTTGGTTGCCCTTGACCCTCGGAATTGCCCTTTGAAGAGTTTCTATCATCAATCTTAGGCCTCTTCACATCTTTATTCCTTTCTTATAGCTTTTCATCCTCCATTTGCTTAGCATACACCATAAGATGATATATATCCATGTTGTCATGAAGCATAGCCAAACGGCATTCTTTCCTCACCAAGCTAGACACACCTGCTACATACCTACTCATCTCATCTCTTGGCTCCGCCACCATGGATGGAGCATACTTGGATAATTCAGTAAACTTAAGAGAGTTTTAATCAACACACATATTTTCTTGCCGAAGGTTGATGAATTCCTCCACTTTGAGCCTTTCTCTTTTCAAGGGGAATGTACTTTTCAAGGAACGCCTTTTTGAATACATCCCAACCTATGGGACCCACTCCTTCCAGCCTATTTGCCTTCTATTGAGTGTGCCATACTTGGGAAACAACCTTCAATTCATACCCGGTTAGCTCCACCTTCTCTCTACAGGTTACCTCATAGCATCCACTATCTTATATATTTCCTCCACAAATTATTGAGGTTCTTCACCCACTTTAGACCCAAAGAACTTTGGAGGGTTCATCCTCATGAAGTCTCTCAACCTTGATCCCATAGTGCTCTCATTGGGGTTCCCATGAGCATTAGCATCCCTAGTGACTTGAGCCGTTAGAACATGGGTCAAGTTTTGGAGAGCCGATCTAATTTCTACATTAGTTATAGTACCTTTATCTTGAGGATCTTAAGGATCTTGGGGACCTTGAGAATCTTGGGGAAGAACTCCCTCATTAGTAATCTCTCTTTTCACTCTTCTTGCAGCCTCTCTTCTTGTATTCATATTCCTATATGCACAAGAAAAAGGTTAGGAAAAGGAATTCATAAAGATAAAACTCTAAGGTACGACTTAAGAGTAATCAAAGAAGTGAGAGTTGTTAAACATCTTTTAGCTCCTAATTCATAAGTGTGGTGCGCTTCACACACATGAACAAGACCATACTAGACGTGGTTCATGAGGCATCACCCTAAATGTCATCCCAAAACCTTATGCTCTGATACCAAGTTTATCATGACCCAAGGGTACCCCCTAGACTTAACACGGTGTACTCGACCCCGAATGGGTCTTATACAAGCCCTTAGCAAAATCATAACATAAAGACATGGAAACGATGCAGAAAATTTAAAACTTTTACAATAGAAGTCAAACTTCATTTTCATAAAGGAAAATCATAAGAGTCTAGACCTTGTCTCATTTCCCATCTAAAACATTTAGAATACAAAGTTTGGGACTTAGTTTACATCAATAAAGTCTCAATATATGAAATACAATAGAAACTAAGAAATGGATAATCCGTCCCCGAACTTGAGGACTCAACAAGCTTAGGGAATAGTCGACCCAAGCTTCACTTGAAAGGATATAATGTCCTCAATGGCTGAAACATATACTTATAAGAAAATATAGAGAAAATGGGTTAGCACAATTAATTGTACTAAGTATGGAACCATGCATAAAATCCTTAAATCATGGAAAAAGCGACATTTAGTTAAAAGCATGCCTTTATCAAGTTTAAAAGCCAGTATTCACATTTAGAGTAATCCCCAAGTCAAACCATACCGTAAGCCACCTTAGGCTACCATGGTTATTCATAACTTACCTTAACCTCATCCAAGCCAACAATCATAGACAAGGAAAACATCATGTCCATAGTTCATAATAAGAAAGTCATTCTTAGCACCAACTCATATCTTGCATACATGGATTCACACATATTCATGTCATAAGTAAACCACACCATAACCCCTTTATAGGTCTACTTGTGTAATGTACAATTGAAGTCCCGTACACCCACTCATACTAAGCAAAGCATATTGAGAAGTCATAGATATATCTCATGTTCATGCTCATGTTCATATTCATGGTACATGTTCATACATAGCATACATTAACTCATAAAGCAGCATATTATCACGCACATACCATAATCACTCTCAAATCTCACTTGTGCAATGCATAAGTGAAGTTTCATACCCTCACTCATACTAAGTAAGACCCCTCAAGTAATCATAGCACATGTCTCGTGTTTGTGTTCTTAGTTCATGTTCTTGTTCCATGTCATGTCATGGATCTTGTTCTTATCATGTAGGGAAGTATAGCCTTAACTGACCTAGACCATCTGAGCTACATGGAATTCGGTGTCATGAACCCACACCGAAAAGAGGTGTTCTACTTGCCTAAGGTAGAACTAACATATTTAGCTTATATGTGGATCCACTAGCTAAGGACCTATGTGGACATATAGTTATGGGATAGGGAGATTGCTATTCAAAAACCGGACTAACTGAGGTAAAGAGTTTACTTTTTTTGTTCTTATCCACTCGGTGCTAAGCTTAATTCCTTTTACTGTTCATGTTAAGTGTTTACTTTATAGTCATGTTTATTGAAGAATTCCTAACACTTAACCATCATGGTAGCTCATGGATTCTTTAGGTGAGAATAGCCTTCCATCCTTAGAATCCTTAGTATGTGAGTAAATCTTTCACATCATGTTCATAGTATTTTTCATGAGAGTGTCCTTTCAACATGATCTTAGGCATATTTATATGCCCAAGTTGTCAATAATTGCCCATAAAGTGCTTAAATTGAGGAATAATCTTGAGTCTATTAGCTTGATTTTTGTTATGCTTGTGATGATTGTACACTTACGTACATGATTAGTCATTTCAGGAACTCTTAAAGGAAGTGGAGTTGGAACGAAGAAAGACGGAGCAAAGATGGGCAAGAAAATGGCCAAGGCAAAAACCACCAGTGGCTGGCGCAATGGTTGGCGCGGTGTGCCACTAGTTGTACGTCAGAGAGGAGTTTGTGGCGTGCTGAGAGGCGCGATGTGCCAAGAAGGAAACCTCAGAGGCAAGTTGTAGGCGCGATAGGAGGCACCACACGTCCCTCTTTTGCCAACTTTTCCAAGTTTTAAACATTAAATAGGATTTCTAATTTGAGTAGGATTGGTTCCCAACTTTTCCTACTATTATAAATAGATCCTTAGGGATCCATAATAACGGACGATGTTTGATTTAGTGTGCAAGAGAAAGAATTCAAGTTTGTAATAGGTTTTGATCCCCTAATTCTTTTATTTTCTGGAAACTGCATGAACTATTGTATTTTCTTGTTTTCTAATAGCATGAGTGGCTAAACGCCCCAGTTCTGGGGCTGTAGCTATGAATTGATTGTTGATTATTTAAGGCTTGTTGAATTAAATCTTGGTTGTCATTATAAGTTACTTCTATATTCTTGTTTTAGTATTTTATGCTTGCGCACCATAAGATAAATTTAGTGTAATCTTAAAATCGAGAGAGGAGAGATTTGATAGACTAGAGAATATAGAGAGCTTGATCCACCCATTAGATTGAGGTGATTAGTGTTCAGGAGTGACACTCAGACGAACACCTTGCTTGGTTATGAAATAAGATGAAATCTAGTTAGTCTATTTATCCCCGCTCAACGATGTAGTTAGATAACTAACTGGGGTAGGCGACGAGAGATGTATAACCCGGATCATACCATCAACCCTATAAACTAGTAACTTGACAACTGAAATTAATTCTAAGCCAATAATGTGATACATGATATTTAGTATATGCTGCAGCCCTGGAATTGCTTTTAACTTGCTTGAAACATTATATCAAAGTTGTTCACAATTAGTTACGTTTAATTAGTGCATAATTATTAGTAGATAAAGAATAAATCATCAACTCTTAAAAAGGTTACTTTTTACTTTTAGTTGTAGAATTAAGTGAATATAAGTTGATCATAAGTCCCTTGGGAGCGATAACTCATTTCTTTAAGAATCTATATTACTTGCGCAACCACGTACACTTGCATGTATATTGGGGAGCAACAAGTTTTTGGCGCCGCTACCGGGGACTTAAAAATTGATTTATATTCAATCTTCTTAAGTCTACACTTAATATATTCAGGTATTAATTACTTGATCTTAGCTTCTGTATTGCAGGCACTTGATTTTCAGGTCTGGCTCGGAAAGGAGATTTTGTCGAACCTTACAACGAACCTGAAAGAGTTTTACATCAGCACAGAAAAATGAATCAGGGACGACAAGGAGAATTAGGGTTAGGTATTCCAGAAAACTTTGATGATGATAATCAAGACAACATGAATAACCCGAAAAACATGAATAATCCTAGGAACCCGAATAACCAAGGAGTACCGCCTGTCGTACCCGCAATACCAGTCCGTGATGTGGCAGTCCCACCTACAACCAACTTGGCATCTAGTATTCGGAAACCTCCACCAGGGGGTAGATCAGAACTAAAGCAGAGCATGGTACAGATCCTCCATACTAATGGGCAATTCACTGGCTCCCCCATGAGGATCCTCAAATCCATCTTAGGACTTTCGTAGAAATTACCAATACATACATCCCAATTGGAGTCTCATCAGACTATGTAAGGTTGACTTTGTTCCCATACTCATTGTTAGGAGCTGCAAGACGTTGGTTACACTCTGAGCCACCAAACTATGAGTCGATTTTTTCCATCCAAGAAAACCACGAAGTTGAGGGGTGAGATGATAAACTTTGTTCAAAAGCAAGGGGAGGACATGTACCAAGCATGTGCACATTTCAAACAAATGTTGATTGTTTGGCCACACCACATGCAAACCAATGAGGTACTTTCTCACACTTTCTTTGAGGGTTTAGACTATAATGCTCGTTCTCTTCTTAATAGTACAGTAGATGGACAGGCCCTATCCATAACGAGTGAAGATTTCTTTTTCCTACTCGAAAAACTTTCAGAAGGGAACCCATAACGAGTGAAGAGTTCTTTGCCCTACTCGATAAACTTTCAAAAGGGAACCAAGGGTATGAGGGGGTAAATGTCTAGAACCCCCACCCAAAAGGCTGCAGGGATCTTAGATGTAGACCAAGCTACTGCCATAAATTCCAAATTAGATGCAATGCAACATAACATGACCTTACATTTTAAACAAATGGCTCTAAATCAGGCACCGATAAACGTGGTACAACAGGCAGCAAATTGGTGTGAGGTATGTGGTAGTAGAACTCATGAAATCGAGCAATGTGAAGCAAACCCGAATTCCGTAAACTATGTGGGCAATGCAAAGGTGGAATGCAACAAAATTATTGTAATACTTACAACTCTAGTTGGAAGAACCATCCTAACTTCTCATGGGTGGTAACCAAAACTAAAATCAGGCGCAAGGGGTTAACCAATACCGTTCTCAAGGGGCTAGGCAACAATACTACAATCCTAACCAAGGCTCAAATCCTAGTCCACCAAAAGCGGGGATGACCAATGAAGAGCTACTCCAAAAGCTCATGATTGAAATAGGGACCAAATTAAATGCCAGAATAGATAAACAGGATGAGAACATTAGAAACATCCAGATGTCCCAAATGAGTTTAGAGAAAAAAGTTGTGCAAGTGGATAATTCTTTGAACTTGCGTCCCCAAGGTGGGATGCCCGGTGATACAGAGCCCAACCTAAAGCAATTGCATGCGGTAAGTACTAGAAGTGGGCTGCAATTAGAGGAACTAGCTTCAAAGAAGAAAGACATTGAGGTAAGTAACAAAGAAAAGAAGGTGGACGAATTAGTAAAAAGCTCCAATGTTGAGGTACCCGTTCCTCAAAAGAAATTACCACCTCCATTTCCACAGAGGCTAAAGAAGTAGAATGAAGATGAATACTTTGGTAAGTTTCTCTCTCTCCTTAAGCAAGTTCACATTAATCTACCTTTGGTTGACATTTTACAGGGTATCCCGAAATATGCTAAATACGTGAAAGACATAGTAGCCAGCAAGAGGAGACTCACTGAATATGAAATTGTAGCACTTACTGAGGAGTACAACTCAAGGATCCAAAACAGACTGCCCAAAAAGTTAAAAGATTCGAGTAGTTTTACTGTGCAGATTACAATTAGGAAAAGTGTTCATGCCCAGGGTTAGGTGATTTGGGGGCAAGTATAAATTTGATGCCTCTATATTTGTATCAGAAGCTTGGGTTGGGTAGTCCAAAATGAACCACTGTTATTCTCCAACTTACAGATAGATTAGTTGTTATGCCATAGGGGGTGGTAGAATATGTGTTAGTGCAAGTAGGTTCATTGATTTTTTCGGTAGATTTTGTGGTCTTAGACTTTGAACCCAATTCTGAAGTTTCATTCATTTTGGGACGATCTTTCTTGGCCACAGGTAGGGCATTGATTGATGTAGCAGCTGGTCAACTTACCATGAGGGCACACGATAAGGTTGAGGTATTTGATGTTTACCGCGCTTTAAAATTACCTTCTATTTATGAAGAGTTGTCTGCTATTACTGTGGTTGATCGCATAGTAGAATCACAAGTAATTATGCCCGAAGATCCTTTAGAAAGAGTGTTAGTGAGTCATGAGATAGAGGGAGACACTGAAGCTCAAGAGATTGAATCATGCTTAAATCTAGCACTAGTACACACTCGTAGGAATCAAGTGGACTCACTAGATCGCGAGTTGGGGGCCCCACCAAAGCCATCAATAGAACAAGCCCCTACATTGGAACTAAAAACTCTACCGGCTCACCTAAGTTATGCTTATTTGGGTACTAATGAAACCTTGCCTGTTATACTTTCTGCAGAATTGTCTGACTTACAGGTTGATGCTGCATTGAGAATCTTAAAGAGGAGAAGGAAAGAAATTGGATGGCAGATGGCTGATACTATACATGCACAGAATTTACATGGAAGAGGATCACAAACCCAGTGCACAACATCAACGTCGACTAAATCCTGTGATGAAAGAAGTGGTAAGAAAAGAAGTCATAAAGTGGCTAGATGCTGGAATTGTGTACCCAATCTTTGATAGTAAGTGGGTAAGTTCAGTACAATGTATTCCCAAGAAGGGAGGTATGACAGTAGTAAGGAATGAAAAGAATGAGTTAATTCCTACTAGAACAGTGACCGGGTGGAGAATTTGCATGGATTACCGAAAACTAAATGATGCTACCCGAAAAGATCACTGCCCCGTTCCCTTCATTGATCAAATGCTTGACCGACTAGCATGGTAGGACTACTATTGTTTCTTAGATGGATATTCCGGTTACAACCAGATCTTGATTGCACCCGAGGATCAGGAAAAGACCACATTCAATTGTCCTTATGGCACATGTGCTTTCAAGCGCATGCCATTTGGACTTTGCAATGCACCGGTGACTTTTCAAAGGTGTATGATGGCCATTTTTCATGATATGGTGGAAGACTTTGTTGAGGTGTTCATGGATGACTTTTCTATATTTGGGAAGTCTTTTGTGGTATGTCTCCAAAATCTTGATAAAGTGCTTGCTAGATGTGAAGATACTAACTTAGTTCTAAACTGGAAAAAGTGTCATTTTTTGGTAAGAGAGGGAATAGTGTTGGGACACAAGGTGTCTAATTCTGGTTTGGAGGTTGATAAGGCTAAAGTAGAAGTTATTGAGAAATTGTCCCCTCCCATTTCTGTAAAAGGTATGCAAGTTCATCAAGGATTTTTCCAAGATTGCCAGACCTATGTGCAGTGTTTTGGAGAAGGAGGTGAACTTTGACTTTGATGAGAAGTGTTTGAAAGCTTTCGACATGTTGAAGAGGAACTTAATAGAGGCTCCCATCTTAATTGCTCCTGATTGGGGATTACCATTTGAACTCATGTGTGATGCAAGCGACGTAGCAGTGGGTGCAGTGTTGGGACAAAGAAAGAATAAAGTGTTCCACTCAATCTATTATGCGAGCAATACCCTTGACTCTACACAAGTTAATTACACAGTGACTGAGAAGGAAATGTTGGCTCTAGTGTTCACCTTCGATAAGTTTACATCGTATTTGGTAGGTACTAAAGTGATTGTTTTTACTGACCATGCAGCTATTAGGTACCTATTCAACAAAAAGGATGCTAAACCAAGGCTGATTCGATGGATATTGCTTCTCCAAGAATTTGACCTTGAGATCAATGATAGGAAAGGTATTGAAAATCAAATAGCAAATCACTTATCTAGGTTGGAGGATTTTTCACATGTGAATGAAGGTGAGCAAATCCGGGATGAATTTTCGGATGAACAATTGATGGCATTAAATATCTCTCAAGTGCCATGGTATGTAGACATTGTGAATTTGATAGTAAGTGGCGAGTATCCTTCGGGTGCAACCACCCAACAAAAGAAAAAGCTCAATCATGATGCCAAGTTCTATAACTGGGATGAACCATTCTTGTTCAAGCAAGGTGTAGATCAAGTAGTGAGAAGATGCATTCTGGAGTCTGAGGTTCACCAAGTACTCGAGAGTTGTCATGCTAGCCCATATAGAGGTCACCATGGAGGAGAGTGCACTGCTCATAAGGTACTATAATCTGGTTTCTTTTGGCCCTCATTATTCAAAGATTCTATTGTTTTTGTGAAGGGCTGTGATAAATGCCAAAGGTTGGGTACTATTTCAAGAAGACATGAGATGCCGCTAAATAACATTTTGGAGGTGGAAATCTTTGATGTGTGGGTATTGACTTCATGGGTCCATTCACACCATCTAGTGGAAACCAATACATTCTTGTGGTTGTGGATTACGTTAGTAAATGGGTTGAGGCAGTTGCTCTTCCTTCCAATGATTCAAGGGTGGTGATAAAGTTCATAAAGAAACACATCTTCACGTGCTTTGGCACTCCAAAGGCAATTATAAGTGATGGAGGTAAGCATTTCATTAACCATTTTGTTAAAAACCTTTTTGCTAAGAATTGTGTTCGTCATAAGGTTGCTACAGCTTACCATCCTCAAACGAGTGGCCAAGTGGAGGTCTCGAATAGAGAGGTAACGTAAATTTTACAAAAAATGGTGAATGCGCAGCAGAAAGATTGGTCTGAGAAATTAGATGATGCGTTGTGGGCATATAGGACTGCGTATAGACACCAATAGGGACTTCTCCCTATCACATAGTGTTTGGTAAAGCATGTCATCTTCCAGCAGAATTAGAACATCAAGCTTATTGGGAGGTTGAATTTGGACCCTAAGTTAGCCGGTAAAAAGAGAGTGAATCAGCTGCATGAACTTGAGAAGTTTAGGCTTCATGCGTATGAAAATGCCAAGATGTACAAAGAAAAGACGAAGAAGTGGCATGACAAGCACATAGTAGCTCGTACTTTTAATCCAGGAGATAAGGTACTACTCTTTAACTCTAGACTAAGGTTATTCCCTAGAAAACTAAGGTCGAAGTGGAGCGGTTCCTTCGAAGTGGTCAGAATGACACAACATGGGGCTGTTGAACTCACAGATAAGACTGGCCTTATGTTCTTGGTCAATGGGCAAAGGGTGAAACACTATTTCAGTGAAGATTCGGATAGTGACCAGGAAGCCCTTGCGCTAAATGATGAATGATCCAAGTTGCGTCGTGTTGCGACGTTAAATCAAGCGCTACATGGGAGACAACCCATGAACAATATGTAATGGAAAGATAGTTAGTGTTTAAAAGTTTTATTTTTATTGTTTTAGCTTAGTTTAAATTCGTAGAATTTAGAAAATTCTTTTAGTTTGTTGTTTTAGTTAAATAGGATTTTTCATCACTTGTAACTTAGCTTGTAATAGTGAATAAAAAAAAATTCACTGAAGCCAGGCACAATGGCTGGCGCGCCGCGCCTGGCATGAATATTCAGAGACGATGTTGGGGCGTGCTAAGCGCCACGCAACACCAGGCGCCACAAGTCAAAGGGAAAGATGAGGCGCGCTAAGAGACGCGTCGCCCCACCATCGCGCCACCACCCAGATTTCTTAAAGAACCAGGTTTCGGCCCGGATACCTGACCCAACCCTTTTTTAACCCTCAAATCCAACATTCATTCCCCATATTTTCTCAACCCCAATCGACCTAATTCCCAAAGTCTCTTCAAATCCTTTTCTTCTTCATCTTCACTCCCCACTTTCCTCTATTAAAAAATCTCCATCTTTCTCCACCTCTTCTTCTCCCCCACTACTCCACTACTTAATCTCCAACTTCCCCAGTTCTCTTCCACTTCTAAACCATCATTCCCCCATCATTTTTTTCTTTTTATCTATTCTCCTCATACCCAACCCGACCCCCCCCTACTTTTTCTCATTTTTTCCTTTCTTTAGTTTTCTTTTCTTAACAGGTTGAGATAGATCCAAAAGCCAAAAATGTGGAGGGTTCCAAGGGGAATAGAAAGGGTTAAACTTTCGGGTCCTCTAGTGCTTGGGAACCGGTGCAAAAATTTGGCAAAAAGGTTGTGCAAAGGTATGGCTGGGAATGGTTCGCCTGTCAACAAGAGGTGAAGTATATGGGCGACAAATTTGTGAATGAGGTAAGGTTACGGTCGCAATTTCCTGTTATATATCATACTATGATTGAGTTGAGGCTGAGGTTTATATTTGACAATCTGGGAGATTGCAATTTGACGTTAGTGAGAGAATTTTATGCTAATTGGCTAACTAAAACAAAATATAAAACCGTGCCTATTAGGGGGAAAGATGTCAAGTTTTCTGCCCGAATTCTGAATGAGTTGTTAGGAACCCCGAATTGTGACTCTGATGAGTTTAATAACTTGAAGGATAAACCTCCTTATAGGGATATCCGACATACCTTGTGTGGGGTTGATTCGACTGCTAGGTGGGAGTGAAGTAAGGATCCTAGGAGGCATAATACCCTCCATTTTGCTAATTTTAATCAGGTTGCTAGGGTATGGCTGAAGATAGTTTGTAGTGTGTTGTTGCCTGCCAAACTAACTAAGGTGACAAGAGATAGGGTGGTGTTAGTCTATATGCTGATGAAGGGAATGCCCATTAATGTTGGGGCGATCCTGAGGCAAAATATGATGAAATTTAGGAACAATTTGAGGTGGAGATTTTGTTACGGGGGGTTGATCACCCGTTTTCTGAGAGCTGAGGGTATTGAAGAGGAAACAGTGGACATGACCGTGGCTTATCACCCGGATCTGACGGGTAAGTTGGTTGATGTGACCCGCACCAAGGCACTAGACATATCTCATAGACATGTCTTGTCTGCCCAAGAGAGGCAAGCCCATGATAACAGTGTAATGGCAAGAATGTTTGCGATGGCGAAATTGCAACTGTGGATAGGTGGCCATCCAGTTACAAATAAGGAGATGGAGACCATGGTGGAGTGCTACCCCTTGACTGAGAGTGCAGCAATCTTATACAGGACTAGTCCCGCATTCTTAAAGCCTTTGGATGATGATGAGGCTACTACTGACGAGGCTATGGATGATGAGGAGGATGATGTTGTGGATGAGGAAGCGAATGCCTTGATGGTGTTTGATCACGGTGACGACGAGGCCTAGAGTCCCCAGGGAGTATTCCTAGCCTTCTATTGTGTTTTAATTATGCACTGAGGACAGTGCTTATTTTTAAAATGTGTGGTGGGATAATATGTCTCTACTGTATATAGTTGTTTATTGCTTTATCAAATCTAGTGGTAGTTTTTAGTTAAATTTTTAAAAAAGATTGGTTTGGGTTCCTCAGCGTTTGTTTTCGGTACATTTACTGAGGATTGTCCATTTGAACCGACTAGGACTAGTTTATTGCTTTATTGAGTCTTAGAGTCATCATAGGACTGACAGTTCCCAATGATGGATGGATGACCGTCTTAAGGGAAAATCAGTCACATAGAAGAGTAGGATTGAGAAACCAACCTTGGCCTTTTGAAACTGTGTTTGAAAAAGTCAGCCAAACATCATGGGTAGTCACAAGTGGAAAAGTGCAATAGAGTGTTAAACTTGTAACAAGCATGTATTCTTAGTTTTGACTCAAAATAAAAATAAATGGGCTTAATTGTGTAATGATACCGTAATGCATGTTGTAGAAGCATGTTGGTTGATATATCCTTATATGTGTCATAATGCCATGTGTGGTGAGCATTGATTTGTTTTTGCTTAACTTGATATCTAGAACTTGCCTTGTGTGTGTTGAATTAGTAGCTTGTATGACTAAAGGAATGTGATTGAGGCGATTCTTTGAAATAGCCAATTCTTAACTCTACTTGTATGCCTACCATTGAAATCATCCCTAGTGAAGCCCCATTGAGCCTTTAGTCTTGTTTATTGATAAACCACATGATAAGCCGAAACCTGTTGTTCGATACCAAGTATTTTTTATCCTATGAAAATCCTTAAAGCACTATGTTAAGAAGAAAATGTGGTTGATATATCTAAGGGTGAATTGCTATGTTGTGTAAAAAAAAGAAATTATGTATTGGTCCTAGTCCTTAGTGACAATGTGCACCTCGACTAAAATTGAGGGTGGCTAATTTAGAATTATGCTCGAAACATTGGCCCTGATCCTATCAAGAATAATGTGTACTTTACTGTGGATGTTAAAAATTGAGAGTTTGGATGGCTAGTGTAAAGGCATGAAAAAAAATATATATATATATGATGAAAAAGAAATAAAGGGCAAATATGGAGCAACAAAAAGGGTAAATAGTCATAAAGTGTGTACTAGGAGGAAAGAAGAGCTATAAAGAAAATTGTTGGCAAAATAATGACATGTGCATTAGGGAGGTATAGTCACTAAAATGATCCTTAAATATTCCCTCCCTTACCTTAAGCCGACATTACAACCAAATGAAAGTCCTCTTGATTCCTTGAGAAATATGTGCGAAAGTAATAATACACTATTGGCAAGCTTATGGTATGTTGAGAACAGTAAGAACTTCTTTTGTGAGGGTGAGTTGATTGTTTGAAAAATAGGCCGTGTTGATAGTGCAAATTGCTTGAGTGAAAGGCTTTACTAAACATAAACAAGTGAGGGCATTCATGGCATGTGTAGGATTATCTAATTGGTGTGGTTGTATAAGTTTGCATTAGCCCAGAAAAATAATCAAAGGGTCATTCTTTGAGCATGTGTTTTACTTGGTGTAAATATTGTGAATTGTTGTATCCATTGTGAACTACGAGATCATGATTAAAAATGTTTGGTTGACTTTAATGTAGGTTGATAAGTTCAAGGGTGGTGAAAAAGAGTTGATAGTCTAGAGATTGTTTGAGGACAAACAAAAGTCTAAGTGTGGGGTGGTGATCTTAGGCATATTTATATGCCTAAGTTGTCAATAATTTCCCATAAAGTGCTTAAATTGAGGAATAATATTGAGTCTATTAGCTTGATTTTTGTTATGCTTGTGATGATTGTACACTTACACACATGATTAGTTGTTTCAAGAACTCTTAAAGGAAGTGGAGTTGGAACGAAGAAAGACAGAGCAAAGATGGGCAAGAAAATGGCCAAGGCAAAAACCACCAATGGATGGCGCACTGGTTGGCGCGGCACTACACTGGTGGTACGTCAAAGAGGAGTTTGTGGCGTGCTGAGAGGCGCGACGTGCCAAGGAGGAAACTTCATAGGCAAGTTGTAGGCACGAAAGAAGGCGTGACACGTCCCTCTTTTGCCGACTTTTCCAAGTTTTAAACATTAAATAGGATTTCTAATTTGAGTAGGATTGGCTCCCAACTTTTCCTACTATTATAAATAGATCCTTAGGGCTCCATAATAACGGACGACGTTTGATTTAGTGTGCAAGAGCAAGAATTCAAGTTTGTAATAGGTTTTGATCCTTTAACTCTTTTATTTTCTGGAAATTGCATGAACTATTGTATTTTCTTGTTTTCTAATAGCATAAGTGGCTAAACGCCCTAGTTATGGGGTTGTAGCTACAAATTGATTGTTGATTATTTAAGGCTTGTAGAATTAAATCTTGGTTGTCATTATAAGTTACTCCTATATTCTTGTTTTAGTAATTTATGCTTGCGCACCATAAGATAAATTTAGTGTAATCTTAAAATCGAGAGAGGAGAGATTAGATAGACCAGAGAATATAGAGAGCTCGGTCCACCCATTAGATTGAGGTGATTAGTGTTCAGGAGTGACGCACAGACGAACACCTTGCTTGGTTATGAAATAGGATGAAATCTTAATGCTCGCCAGTTAGTCTATTTATCCCCGCTCAATGTTGTAGTTAGATAGCTAACTAAGGTAGGCGACGAGAGGTATATAACCCGGATCATACCATCAACCCTATAAACTAGTAACTTGACAACTGAAATTAATTCTAAGCCAATAATGTGATACATGATATTCAGTATATGCTGCAGCCCTGGAATTGTTTTTAACTTGCTTGAAACATTATATCAAAGTTGTTCACAATTAGTTACGTTTAATTAGTGCATAATTATTAGTAGATAAAGAATAAAGCATCAACTCTTGAAAAGGTTACTTTTTACTTTTAGTTGTAGAATTAAGCGAATATAAGTTGATCATAAGTCCCTTGGGGACGATAACTCATTTCTTTAAGAATCTATATTACTTGCACGACCACGTACACTTGTGTGTATATAGGGGAGCAACACAACCAACACAACATTAATATCATAATCATAGTCCTTTCATGCATAGATACGTGTAAGGGCATAGGGGATAGGGGTCTTGCATCAATACTACCAATACACTATAATCATAAGATCATCCTTAAATAGGTGAATCATGAGTTCATATACCATCCTCATCATCCTACACAAACCCTAGCAATTTACCCCCTTTCAAAGGTCATGAATCATGTTTCACAATTACACCTAAAGATACTACAATAGGCATGAATAAAACAAGATTCAATAACTATATTAACATATATACAATTCATTGTAATCATCTCGCATCAATAGATCCATCACAATTCATGAAATTAAGGTCATGGGGGAGTACATGGGTTCATGGGGAATTTTACAATAAAAATCACCATTAAACATCAAATCATTCGTAATATAAGACAACTAACATAATGAAATCATTTTTAGGAAGAACCCATGACTAGAATGAAAACCCTAGTTCTTGACCAAATTACAACTTTTGAAATTAAGAGTTGAAGGGCTTCATGGAGAAAAGTGTTCGATGAATCAAGTCTCACATACCTTGATTAATTATTTCCTCACGAAATTTGAGTGAAAAGGATGGATCTTGAACCCCTAGCTTGAGCTTCTTCTTTGTTCTTCAATCGAGTCTAGAGAGAGAATGTTTGAGAGGGAAGTGGGTTGAGTTTGGGTCTTATGAGTTATGAGGATTTAAATGAAGTTTAATGACTTAAAACTATTTATATGGGTCTAAAATAACTAAAAATAACCGTCCCCCACCCTTAATTAATTAGAATTTATTTAAAAGGTTTGACCCTTGGCCGAAATCCTTAACAGCAATGCAGACCTCATCCACGACCCCCAATCTACGTGGCATGGTCAGATCCATGGATTGTACTGGTCAATCATGGATTGGGTCTGAGGTTGGTCTTTTGGCCTTGGCCCAGGACTCATCCACGAGCCCCCATCTACGAGGCGTGGAATGGTCCACGGACCATGCTATGCAAGCGTGGTTTGTGGCTGAGACTAGGAGATTTTGAAGAATTTTTGGGAGCCTAAGTCTTGACTTACGACTCCCATTTACAGGGCGTGAGTCAACCCATGACTCGTGGTTCCCCTTTCGTGGATGAAGCTATTTTTGGATAGCTTTTGGGCAGCCCATTGGCCCTCATCAATGACCCTTGGGGGTCCTTGGGGGGGACATGCCTTGACATTTAGGGACTAAAACATTAGTGCTAACCTTGGTAGGTCATTTTATGACTCTTACCTTGATGTTAACCCTTTTTAGGACACTAGACTACATGTTAGGCCCTAGCTTAGGTCATTAGATTTTCGGGGTGTTACAACAAGTATAAGAAAAGGTGGTCCCTAATCCTTAACTGTTTGTATTTGGTTTCACTTGAGCTCTCATTTTACATATGGTGTATTATACCTTACATATTCAATACATTCTTTCATACTGACGTCCCTTAATTGGAGACGCTGCATTTCTTGCTGTTGGTACAGGTACTCAACTAATAGGTCTCCCCAATAGAAGCACATGATACTCAGTGGTTGTTGGTGAGATCCAGGTTGATTCGGGGCTTTGCTGAGTCTTTTGTTATGTGTATTTTGATAGTTGTACAGTCATGGATTCCAGTTGAGGCTTTGTAGACATTGTAAAGCTGTCATATGTATTCATAGTTTTACTTGTCAAATGTATTGGTTCAATTAGTCGACATGTGTTGTATATGTAGCTTCTCATTAGTAAATCTATCTGCATAGTAGTTCACTTTCTCATCATGGGTCACTTGTAAATCATGTGTTCATATGGTACTTGTCCGCCTCACCTAGGATTAGGGTGTGACAAAGAATCTTAATGCATAACATATAGCAACTTAACCATTCGGAATAGAACTCAAAACTAAATAACAAGCTCATCTCAAGAATTCTCAAAACTAAGGGTATAACCATAGATTAAACTTTTACTGAATGAATTGAGATGTAGGGTGTGAGAACGAACTCAGTCCATCACTATGAATAGTCTTACATACTTGCAAAAACAAGGTTCTTGAAGAATCTTGAAGAAGAACTTGATTAGATGGCATGAAACCCTAGCTTGAAGGAGAACAATCAAGAAAACTTTTCTTGAGATTCTTGAATTAGTTTCTTGAAAACTATTTGGCCATGAATTAGGATTTTCAATAATGATTCATAAATGTATGAAGGAATTTGAGTTGGAAGGATGGAATTCTTGGAGAAGGATTTACCTTGAATAAGAATCTTGAAAAAGATTGAAAGAATCTTGAATGAAAGTCTTTTGCTTTGATTTTTTTTTCATTAAGGTGTTGCCTTAGGGTTTGAGAGGGAACAGAATTAGGATTAAGAGATGAAAATCTGATTGGTTTAGGCCTTTAATCAGTCAAAAAATTCGGTTTGGGTTTTCTTAGAGGTAAAAAGACAAAAATTACCCTTTTTAATGTTTTCTCATCGGCTAATTCGTTACTGCACTGTATCAGGTTACTAAAATGGGCATAACATTTTACTTGGAACTTGGATTAATGCACAATTGGTGGTGCTGGAAAGAAGATTCAAATACCTTTAATTTGATAAGTTATTTTCTACGTAACTCTTTATATTCTAAGATATGGTCATTTGAAGTTGACCCAAGTAGAATCGTACATCAAAACTTAATCGGTAAGGAAACTTTCAACTCAACTTTGTGCTAGGGTATTCTAGTGACCTTAATTGATATCCAAAATCATGTCCCACACTAATGAATTGACCATTACATCTAAGAACAATTAAGAATCACTCGGTATGACCTTATATGCAATTCAAGAATGGTTCAGGTTTTAACTTAGAAATTTTCGTGGTGTTACATGTAGCTATATGTTGGGTACTAACACTCAATATTATCTAAGGTAAAGAACTATTACTATTATTGTTATTTAAAATGATGGGGTCGTGTTTACAATGTAAATAGCAAATCGCATATGCGGCGCAATCACAAATGTAAATGTTTAAACAACATATGTGTGTATATATTACCAACTTTTTATTAATTGTCGTCTTACCAATATTTGTGGCAGTTCACCTAAATATATGTTGGGCCCATGTGCACGGGCAACCACGTCTAGTTGAAGAAGAGAGGCAACTAATTTGTCTAAGTATTAAAAGGAAAAATTAAATAAAAACACATCTTATTTTATCGTAATCTCTAAAATTCCCTACCAATTAGAAATTTTCAAA
>NC_064292.1:35833116-35846591 GCF_019186545.1 Solanum stenotomum
CCTACATGATGTCACCATGTAGGGACCGGAGCTACTCTTGATCCTTCTCTCCATTCACGTGGCTAGTACGGTGCTTATCCGAGTTTGTTGGTGAGTCCTCAATGATTCGAGGGCTATGTTATGTTTCCTACTCCTATGTTTTGAGACTTTAGCTTGCAATTGTATTTTGACTATGAGGGGAGCCGGTAGTATGTCATGGCCCCCGTCCTATCTATGTATGTAGAGGTGTGCGTTGGACAAGAATTTTGTAAATGAGCTTGACTCTTGTTCTATGATGTCATTTTGAAATGGTTTGCCCTTAGTCCCTATTTCTCGTTAATTAATGTTGAATGTGCTTCCGCGACCGATGAAGTGTGATGACAAGTTTGAGAGGCTTGTTTGGGGTTCCTTCGGGTTCCTCATTCGCCATGTCACGTCTAGGCCCTAGGCTTGGGTCGTGACAGTATTCAAGTGACCTTAATTGATATCCAAAATCATGTCCCACACTAATGAATTGACCATTACATCTAAGAACAATTAAGAATCACTCGGTATGACCTTATATGCAATTCATGAATGGTTCAGGTCTTAACTTGGAAATTTTCGTGGTGTTACATGTAGCTATATGCTGGGTACTAACACTCAATCTTATCTAAGGTAAAGAACAATTACTATTATTGTTATAAAATGATGGGGCCGTGTTTGCAATGTAAATAGCAAATTGCATATGCGGCGCAATCACAAATGTAAATGTTTAAACAACATATGTGTGTATATATTACCAACTTTTTATTAATTGTCGTCTTACCAATATTTGTGGCAGTTCACCTAAATATATGTTGGGCCCATGTGCACGGGCAACCACGTCTAGTTGAAGAAGAGAGGCAACTAATTTGTCTAAGTATTAAAAGGAAAAATTAAATAAAAACACATCTTATTTTATCGTAATCTCTAAAATTCCCTACCAATTAGAAATTTTCAAAAATTCCCTCTCGGATATATCACTCTTTCTCTCGCTGATACATCCTTATCCCCCTCTCAAATACATCCCTCCCCTATCTAATACATCCCTCCCTTTTCGGATACATCCTTCACTTATGTATCCGGATGTCTACTGATGTATCCGGAAATCCAGTGATATATCCAGATGTCATATCTCCTCTCTAATACATCCCTCTCCTCTCGGATACTCCCTCACATATGTATCTAGAACTCCAGTGATGTATCCGGAAGTCTAGTGATGTATCCGAAATTCATAAATTTTAAGGAATTTTTATAATTTGGAAAAGAATAGGGAAATAATGTAATTAGCTCTTAATACTATGAGATTTAGGTAAGTTATACTTAAAATATTTAAAAACTATTTATCTACCGGCCATATAATGTACTATTTATTTTATTTTCTCATCGTATTTAAGATTATGATTCAATGTACACAATAACAAAAAACTGCATAATCAATTCAACTATCCATTTATGTGGTTATCCAATATATAATCAAAATATGATTAATAAGTAAGGTTCATTTTAGGAGAAAAATTATCCAAATATATCTAAAATAAATAAAGAGAGCCTCAGAAGATGTCATAATAAATTTAAATAATTCTCCAATTAGTTCTCTCTATTTATTAATAAACTTTGAATTAATCATAATAATTATAACTCATTGGAGAATTATAGTAGAAGGTGAAATATTGATTGATTAATAAATAGAGAGAGGAAGAGGTATTTGTGGATAAAAATTAAGGTCTTCGAGGTTTATCTTTTTCTATCGTCTTAAATGAAAATAAATGTAGATAAATTTTAGATTTTTAAAATTAGTTATTAATCAGAAAAATTAGAAGAAAAACCCTAAAATTATGCGGAAAAAATAAATAAAAATGGTGGTCATGGAGAGGTGTCAGATCACCTCTTCTATATCTAGTTTTGAGTTGCTTCTTCACTAAATTTCTTTACTTTTATATGTTGTAGTATTAGTTTAACTGATTTGCCTTTAGTCACAAGTGAATAAATAAAACCCAACAATACCAATGTATGACAGCAAGGTGTCATTGAATTAAAAAAAATTACCAACAAACGGTTTTGCACAATTATTTTGGAAAAAACAAATCTATCTTCAACTCCAAATAGAAATTTTCCATTTACTAATATCTGAAGCATTTCTATTCTCTTATGATGGTGTAGTTAATTTTACATGTGATATAATCAAAGGGAAATGAAGGTTTAGGGTCATATAAGCTTACCCAAATGATTTACCACAAGAAAACTTTTCCAAAATCGCCACCAAGGATTTCACAAGCTCAAAAATGGAAAATTAGGGCTTAAATCCCGAAAATGGCATGTCAAAACTCTCCCAAGTATCGCAAAAGCGACCAGGGGATTGCTTCGCTAAAAGCTCGGGTCTCGTTGAAGAGACAGTCCATTTGCTTAACACGAGGTCGCTTAAGTGACAGGACCTTCGCAAAAGTGAGGCATGCAGCACCAGAAAACATAGCTAAGACTCAAAACTCTAAAATGGCCCTCGGAATTCGTTCGAAACCCCGTAAACATAAACCACATAAAAAAATAAATTATACGCGATGCTCCGAACTCAATGAAACTGTCAAATTACGAATCTTAGGGCTTTTTGACCCAATATTTGTTAAAACCACAAGACACTAACTCAATACCTAAAAGGCTAAAACAAGCTCGAGGACCTCTCAAAATCAACCAAGACTGACCTAGGCCTAAAATTACCTCCTGAATCCAACGAAACTCTCGAAAATTCTTATTCGAGCATTCGAACCCCGAATGTTGACCACAGTCAACCCAAAGACTAAATTTCCACAAATTCACAACTTGGAACCTCAAATTCTCAAAACGACTCCGAATCTCAAATGACAACTCTCACAACTCAAATTCCACATTTCGGGACTGATGGAATCAAAGGAATTTCATTCTGACACTCGAAACTCCAAAAGACTCCAAAAACCATTTATAAGCAACTTAGTCTTTCAAAATCACAAACCTACCAATTTATCAACTTGTAACTCAAAGTTTGAAACCAACTTCCAAAACTCAATCATAGAAGACTCAGGGTCCATATCGGGAGGGCAAAATGGTAATTTTACGAAAAAATCAAAAATGGTCAACTGGATCAGTGCAATTATTTAAGAATGTTGGGGTCGTATTTCCAATGTAAATAGCATAATAACATATGCGGTGCAATTACAAATGTAAATGTTCAAACAACATATGTGCGTATATATTAACAAGTTTTTATTAATTGTCGTCTTACCAATATTTGTGACAGTTATCATCTAATATATGTTGGGCCCATGCGCGCACGAACTATAACACCCCAAATATTTTTGAGTTGAGACTCGAACCATTATTCGTGTGTGAATAAGATTTTACTGAGAAATTTTAAATTTTCTTAGGTGTTAAGGTCACTAGATACAGCACATCGAGTTCCAAAAAGAACTGAAGAGAAATTCATTCAAGTCATCCGTTAGTTTTTCACAAATTTGGGTCAACTTCATCCGTAAGAGTTAGGTAGTCCATAAGGTATCAAATCGAATATCTTTGAGTCCTCTTTCCAACGCCACCAAATTTTCTAAAATCAAAGTTCGTATGAGGGAGATATACCTATTTGAGTGCAGCCCCTATAGTTAAGGATAATTCATCTGAACTGAGGAGGGGTATTTTGGTCTTTTCCTTACCCTCACTTAGTCTAAGCGTGAATTAACCCCAATCAAGGGTCTAAACTTATTAGAATCAGTTTCATTCACCCCCAAAACGTTTAGGGCATTAGAGAGAAGATTCAAGAGGAGAAAAAGTTCAAGGTTTCCAGCGTTCATCCAAGATTTCGCCAAGAACCTAGTTCTTTGAGGTATGTAAATTCTCATAGCGTTGGGTTTGTTCGCCCACACACCAATCATGTGATTTCTATCCGAAATTTTGTTCTTGAGGTTGAATGATTTGAGTTCTTGATGAGTTTCTTGAGGTTTGTTCTTCATTCCTTGTTAATGGAGTTTGTTGAGTTCTTGAGGTGAGGGTTTAGAGTTTGAGGATTGTTCTTGAGAAAATTTGAGTAGATTTTCGTTTACTTATGTTGGGTTTACGAATCTAAGGAAGTATAAAAGAAATCAATCGATTCTAGGTAAATAAGGATCAAAAATTGAGAAGAAAAATTCATCGAATTGTACTAAAAAAAGGCTGGGGTGGCACGCCCCTGTATCACCTAAGGGGGTGGCACCCTGCACCTACAACGCACCCCAAACCAGCCTCAGGAAATTGAGAGCTGGCGTGGTGCACCACTGTTGCGCCAAGGATGTCAGGTTCTTCCGCCTCTGTTCTTCATTATGTATTCGTTCTTTCAAAATGTATCTTCGCTCTCTTCTTGATTTTAACTATCCAAACTACATCTAATCATTGAGAAATCCTATATAGCCTAATAAAGAGTCTTGAAATCATAATTTAAATTTAAGATAGAGTTAAGAGTAGAGTTTGAGAAAGTCCTTCGAGTCTTTTTGAGAAGTCATCTACAATTATTTATAACTTGTTTCAAGACTTTAGTAAATGAGTATGAGAACGAGAAGAATTGTATTCATGAGTCTATATTGTAATTGAGATCTTTGAGTTGAGTCGTTCATGCCTAAAATTCCACATGCACTACATATATTGAGTATCCTTGAGAGAAGTAATATCGTTGAGTTATAAGTTTCGAGTTCTTGAGTCCTTGAGTTCTTGAGTCTTGAGTTCTAAGTACTGAGCTTCCATATTGTTATTAAGATCCCTGATTTGAGTCATTCATGTCCATATTTCCAAATGAACCTATGATTTGAGTTATAAATTTTGAGAAGGTTTTTAAAGCCAACACTTGAGTTCTTAAACTGAGTTTTGAGAAAGTAAAGATGAGTTTTGAGAAAAGAGTTTATAAAAATGATTAGTATGACAATCGAGTATGCCATCAATGTATGAGAATTATAGTATCTAGATATACCATCAATGTTTATGCAGTATGACTTCCCAAGTCATCAATGATCATATTAAAATATGATTTTGATATATTTTTCAGAAAGAGTTTTCAAGTATGAATTGAGTAAGAGTATAAGGGGACTACGTATTCCCAGAGGTATCAATTTTTACATTGATAAAAGAGAAACTGAGAGTTCAAAATGAGTTATGAGTTTAAAAGATATTTCAAGAGCAGTTACCTCTTTTAAGAGGGAAGTTTGAGAAATTATCTCAAACCAGAGGAAGAGTCATGTTTTTAAACATATGAGCATGAGTATATATTATTGGGAGTAGTATTGAGCACCGATATGGGGATGAGTTCAGATAACTCAAAGTCCTCATAAACCATGTATGCCAAAATGGGTAAATGGTTATACTTTTTAGATGATTCTTTATTGTTTTTTAAGCATAGCTTAGTAGATCCACTTAGTTGAGGATGTCTTATACTCCGGCAAGGTGTAGGATAGTTCTGGTAGTGTGGGTGAGACCCTGTATCATCACGTAGCTCATAGTGATGGTTGTCGGTTAGAGAATCTCCCAAATAAGAATTATTATTGTATTCCTACATACAATTGAGTTATTATTGTATTTTTACATACAATCGAGCTATTATCTACTATTTAAAACTTTTCCATATATTGCATCTTTTATTGTTACTTTATCGTTGAGTTGAATTGAGTAACTTAAGTTGAGTATCTTGAGTTGAGTATCTTTAATTTGAGTATCTTGAGTTGAGTTGAGTATTCTTGAGTAGAGTTGAGTATTCTTGAGTTAGATTGAGTTGAGACGAGGTGAGTATGTCTTCCTTATTATTAGTTTGAGCTTAAACATATATTGCAGAGTTCTCCTTACATACTCGTACATTCCATGTACGGATGCCATTTGGCCTACATCATTTTATGATGCAAATACAAGTATTCAGGAATATCAGCAGGCAATTTGTTGATGTCATGTGATGTTCCAGTTAGCTTTGGTGAGCCTTCTTATATTCCAAAGGACTTCCCCTTTACCTTGCATTTAGTAGTTTGGAGATGTCGTGGGTTTTGTCTCCATATCCTTCTGTAATTGATTAACATCCCAAATACACCTCATTCGATTCTAGGTGTAGACGACCGTTAACTAGTATAAAACTCAACGAATAGTTGGTGTCGAACCCACAGGGAATGGTACATGTCTAAATTTAGTTATTAAGTTATAAAGTGGACTATTCGGTTATAGGAATATACATTATCGAAAACAAGTAAAAAAGTCTAGGGTATTACAACGAATATCAGATGTTGGTTTGGATTGTTAATTATCAGCTACAATCAAGCACGAGGGAAATAAAAATATAGAGAGGCATTCTCGGGATTTGATCGATTATGGGAAAATTTCACTATATGGGTAAATAAAATTACTAACAAATAGCTAACTATCAGTGGGTAGGCTAGACTATAAGTAAGATAGTTTTCTCCCGAACAACTACCACGATTCAAGTGATTTCTTTTGAACATCAACAAGCTTAGCAAATAAGAACAACCCACACCTTAATTCATCTACTCTCTCGAGCTAGATAGGTAGAATTGAGTTTAGGATATACTCTTTCGAGCTAAACCCATATCAACACAATACCTGCAATCATTAATTGAAAGCTTTGATTCTAAAACCTCTTTTTCAAGCAAGCCCAGAATTCTAAGTTAGAATTGCATTCGCAACTACAATTCTTAGATTAAAACACATCTATCAATTAAACCCACTTTAATTAAGCATTTAAGCTAGTAAATAACAATACCCATAAGCGAATTCATCCCATAATCACATGATCACACCCCAAGAATTGGGGTTTTAGCCAAATATCATAAAAAGGTAAAAACAATTACCAACTCGATTGGCCATCAGCAGGGTAATAGTCTTCAATCCTTTACAATGTTCCAAAATGGTTAAATTCAAAAACCCAATTCCAAATCCTCGCAATTAAACTTAGAAATCTACAAAGTTTACAATAAGAACTGGAAAACCAAAAGAAAACTCTAATTCTCAAACTTAGGGATCAGAACTACTCAATTTTCCTTTTGAATTCCAATTTATAGTTGCTACGTTTTGACCTAAAAGTCCATTTGGTGGAATAAGTCGCGCCTCACCGAGTGATTTGGTGATCCGCCCTTTGCTCCCTTCCATCGCCATTTTGCATTGATCCTCAACCTCCCAGGTCCTGTAACTTTGGGCGATCCAACTTGTTGTCACGGACTCGATCGGCGATTCACTGACTGCCTATTTCTATCGCCAACTTGATTTTTCCCCAAGGCTGGCACACTGGAACTTTGGGCGAGCTAAAGAGCCACTCGGTGGTTCGCCGAGTGGTCTTGGCGATCACCAGGATCACTTTTCTTCACTTCTTCATCTTGTTAGTTCCTTTTTGTCTGGTAGTGTCCTTGCCTTGCTCCTTAGCCTGTAATGCTACAAGTCAACACTTTAACATCATTTTAGAGCATAAATTAGACATTTTAGGACACTTATACTATCAAAATAAATCCCTAAATGAGTTGAAATCTTAGACTCATCCGTAATAGTAGAGGCTTCATAGATAGACAGAGTTGAGGAATTTTTTTGTATCTACTTTATTTTAAGTATTGTTCAGAATTTTTGAAGTTGAGTATTTGAGTTCAATGAATTTAATTCAGTTTTAAGCTTATGTATGCTTGAGTTAGTCTTTCGCTTATAGTCAACCAGGATGAGGATTCTCTTGGGGACCAGCAACGGTTCTCAAGTGTTGGCCACGTCCAGGGTGTATACTCAATCCGTGACAAACATTGTATCAGAGCACAGAGTTCAAATGTCCTAGGGTGTCTATGAAGTCGTGGCAGTATGATCTTATTTATGATTGTAAGGGCCCCACTTCTATAAATGAGGGACTACAGACATTTAAAAAAAGTTTCCCTTCTTACATACTCTTTATCGTGCAGTAGAACTGTGTCATAAGGAATTTATTCTAACTCGTGCTTTTCTCATATCCATTCGAATACCCCTCATACTCAAGGTAGTTGAAAATCAAATCCAGATCCTTATCGATGAGTTACTCTCAGCAAAAATATTGAGAAAGTCATGAGACTGCATAGGGGCTTGAGAGAAGCATGTGAGTGAGTTTAAGTGTTGAGTTTGGAAAGAATGCACTCATATTCATGTGAATAGTGTGTTTAAGCTAAAAGCAAGATATACTCTCTTCTCTAAACCTTTTTTAGGTGATACCCTTATGAAGAGTTGTGTTGTAGAGCTTGCATAGTATTTGAATCCGAAGAGATAGTATGAGTTATGAGGCTATAAGCAGTAGTAGTAAAATGGCCAGAGTTAGAGAAAAGCATGCAGAGGTATAGAAATCTATGAAAGGGAGATAGTGATGAGGCAAGTTATGTTATTATAGTCATGCCCCCAGTAAGTTATTAATGGTGAGTTTTCCTTTATGAGTAGACTAAGGAATAATAATCTTGTTTAGAGTTCATGATATGAGGTAGAGGAATAGTTACGAGTTAGGATGAGTTAGAGTATATTTTATCTAGAAAGGAGGTTATGATGAGGTGTCATTGTGTTGGTAATGACCAAGTGTAGATGTTGACTAGAAGAGCATGAGTATTCATGAGGTGATAGATCTAGGCCACAATTATGATTTTTGAGGGAGAGCCCATGATATTCAAAGTGTTACAGAACTAATTTGGCAATGATGTATAGTGAATGAGTAAGTAGTACGCAAGTAGTGAAGTGGAATGTGATGGAAATTTGTAAGTAAGAAGACTGAGAGATAAAGACTGGCTACTTGTCATGAAGTTTTAGTGGGTGAGTGTTTCAAAACAAAATTCCTAGTAGTTGTGAATTAGTATAGTAAGCGAGCAATCATATTAATATTCGGGTTTAGTAATAAACACTAAGCTTGAATTCGAGATGAGTGGCATGATCAAAAGATGGCAACTTGAGGGTGATGGTGTTAGTTTTGAGATCTGATCTAGTAGGTTTGACTTGAAATAGGTGAGGAAATCAAAGTGGTACTTTGCAATAAAAATGTTGTATTATGACCCATAGAGGAGACAAATGAAGGCAGAGCAGTGAGAGGTACACCCGAGATTGTATGTGGCCAGACGAGGTCCCAATTGAGGCTATGATTTTTCATGTGTGCACAGATATTATAATTGAGCTGCCAATATGGGATAGGCTGGTGCAAGTGTTATTTTTTTCTTTCCTTCAGAGTTAAATGAAGCGGCCTTATAAGCCAATGAGAAGAGGTTAATAGAAGCATATTAGAAAGAGGTTTTAGAAGGAGTCGTAGTACCTGCTTATGGAGAGTTCAATAGCCATGAGATAAGCTTTTCCCTAGTATTAGAGTAAAGTCAATGTAGACCAGTTTAGAGATGCTGGAATAGATCCATAACTTTCAAGTGTCGGCTTTAGACCTAAGGGGGAAATGATAAGATAAGAAATCAAGTCAAGTGTTGAGAATAAGATAGTAATGTGTTCAGGAAGAGTTAATGTGGCGTATCAACCCATTCGTACTCTAGTGTATTCCTCAAAGTCTAGTCATTGCAAAATCTTGTTGATGTTTCTAGTATCCGGATTGTGTTTAGGACCTATACGCATACGTTTTAAAGAGATTCACATCTATACTCAATTACCAGAATAAGGAGCAAGGACTTTAGCTCATTGATCTTTTACCCAAAAGATTTTCAGTGATTCTTTAGTAGTTGAGTGATGCTAGAAGGATCAGGTTAATGGTCTTATCGTGATAGTGATGGTGTGATAATTCCATCTAAGGTTATAAATGTGGAGGAAGAAGAGGATGAGGTTTTACTATGACTAATAGTTAAATGAAAGCCCTTAATTGGTTCCGAGTATTAAAGCGGGAAATTCTAGTTGGTATGGTAGAGATTATGAGAGAATGAGAACGTCTTAAGAAGTTGGTTAGTAAAAGTCCATAGAGTTGTTAGAGTACTATGCTTGAATATGGTTTTGTTAAACATTAGGTGGTTCTTGATATGAGCCCGATGTTGGTTGAATGTGGTGGTAAGGAGTAAGATTCTTGGGATGAGATTTCCATTAGAGGTATGGAACCCGAACCTTATGATTTTAGGTTAAGCTTGAATATAGTAAGAGCATACCATTAGACTCGGGTCTTGGTAAGAATAGTGAGGTACCCTAGTGAGAGATATGAATTGCAGCTAATGAGGTATGGTAATAAGGAAAGAAGGGCATAGTTGAGGGGCGTTGCTAAGCTTAATAGCTAGCACTCACATTACCCCAAGTTAGCAATCACATTACCCTAGCCATAGTATTCCTATTCTTACTTCATGCCCAGACTTCCTTTGTTTCAGATAAGATAACTTCAGAGAGAGCGTGACTTTGTTTAAAACAACATCGTTCTTGAGTTATGTGCTATAGAAAGTCCCAACTCTTAGTATGAATTAGTTCAGCCTATGTTATTAGGCAAGTTCAGGAGTCAGAGAAGATGGTAAGAGGGACCCCGTTCCATTCCCTGTCCAGCCGTCATTCGAGGACGAATGATCCCAAGGGGGAGATATTGTAACACCCCGAAATTTTTTGAGCTAAGACTCGAACCATTCTTCGTGTTTGGATAAGGTTTTATTGAGAAATTTTAAATTTTCTTAGGTGTTAAGGTCACTAGATGTAGCACCTCGAGTTCCAAAAATTACTGAAGAGAAATTCATTCAAGTCATCCGTACGTTCTTTTAAATTTGGGTCAACTTCAAACGACCATAACTTTTAGCACAAAAAGAGTTAGGTGGCCCATAAGGTATCAAATCGAAGATCTTTGAGTCATATTTCAAATGCCACGAGTTTACTAAAATTTGAGTTTGTATGATGGAGATATACCCATTTGAGTGCAGCCCCTCTAGTTAAGGTTTTTCCATTCGAACTAGGGAGGGGTATTTTGGTATTTTCCTTACCCCCCTCCCCACTTATTCTAAGCATGAATTAATCCCAATTAAGGGTCTAAACTGGTTAGAATCAGTTTCAGTCACCCCCAAAACATTTAGGGCTTTAGAGAGAAAATTCAAGAGGAGAAAAAGTTCAAGGTTCCAAGCGTTCATCCAAGATTTCGCCAAGAACCTAGTTCTTTGAGGTATGTAAGTTCTCATAGTGTTGGGTTTGTTTGAACACATGCCAATCATGTGATTTTTATCTGTAATTTTGTTCTTGAGGTTGAATGATTTGAGTTCTTCAGGAGTTTCTTGATGTTTTGTTCTTCATTCCTTGTTAATGGAGTTTGTTGAGTTCTTGAGGTGAGGGTTTTGAGTTTGAGAGTTGTTCTTAAGAAAATTTGAGTAGATTTTTGTTTACTTATGTTGATTTTATGAATCTAAGGAAGTTTGAAAGAAATCAATCAACTCTAGGGGAATTACGATCAAAAATAGAGAAGAAAAATTCATCAAATTGTTCTGGAAAAAGGTTGGGGCGGCGCGCCCCTATAGCGCTTGAGGGACAGGCGGCATGCACCTGCAAACTAAGGGCTCGCGCGGTGCGCCACTGCTTCACCAGGGATGTGAGGTCCCTTCCACCTCCGTTCTTCATTCTGTATTCGTTCTTTCAAAACGTATCTTTGCTCTCTTCTTGATTTTAACTATCCAAACTACATCTAATCATTGAGAAATCCTATATATCATAATCATGATTCTTGAATTCATAATTCAAATTCAAGGTAGAGTTAAGAGTAAAGTTTGAGAAAGTCCTTTGAGTCTTTTCGAGAAGTCTTCTTACAATTATTTATAACTTGTTTCAAGACTTGAGTAAATGAGTACGAGAATGAGAAGAGTTGTATTCATGAGTCTATATTGTAATTGAGATCTTTGATTTGAGTCGTTCATGCCCATAATTCTACATGAACTACATAATATGAGTATCCTTGAGAGGAGGGAGTAATATCGTTGAGTTATGAGTTTTGAGTTCTTAAGTTCTGAGTACTGAGCTTCCATGTTTCTATTAAGAAGCCTGACTTGAGTTGTTTATGTCTATAATTCCACATGAACCCTATGATTTGAGTTAGAAATTTTGAGAAACTTTTTAAAGCCAACGCTTGAGTTCTTAAACTTAGTTTTGAGAAAGTAAAGATGAGTTTTTAGAAAAGAGATTCTAAAACATGATTAGTATGACAATTGAATATGTCATCAATGTATGAGCAGTATGCTATCTGGATATACCATCAATGTTTATGCAAGATGACTTCCCGAGTCATCAATGATCATATTAAAATATGATTTGATATATTTTTGAGAAAGAGTTTTCAAGTATGAATTGAGTAAGAGTATAAGGNNCCAGAGATATCAATTTTTACATTGATAAAAGAGAAACTGAGATTTCTAAATGAGTTATGAGTTCAAAAGACATTTCAAGAGCAGTTACCTCTTTTAAGAGGGAAGTTTGAGCAATTATCTCAAACCAGAGAAAGAGTTATGTTTTTAAACATATGAGCATGAGTATATATTATTGGGAGTATTATTGAGCACCGATATGGAAATGAGTTCGGACAACTCAAAGTCCTCATAAACCATGTAAGCCAACATGGGTAAAGGGTCATACTTTTTAGATGATTTCTTATTGCTTAAAGCTTTTTAAGCATAGCTTAGTGGATCCACTTAGTTAAGAATGCCTTATACTCCTGCAAGGTATAGGATAGTTCTGGCAGTGTGGGTGAGGCGATGTATCATCACGTAGCTCATAGTGATGGTAGTTGGTTAGAGAATCTCCCAAAAAAAGAGTTATTATTGTATTCCTACATACAATTGAGTTATTTTTGTATTTTTACATACAATTGAGTTATTATCTACTGTTTAAAAGTTTTTCATACATTGCATCTTTTATTGTTGAGTATCTTGAGTTGAGTATTCTTGAGTTGAGTTGAGTTTTCTTGAGTCATATTGAGTTGATACGAGGTCAGTATGTCTTCCTTATTATCAGTTTGAGCTTATACTTATGTTGCAGAGTTCCCCTTACATGCCCGTATATTTCATGTACTGACGTCATTTGGCCTTCATCATTTCATGATGCAGATACAGGTATTTAGGATCAACAACGGGCGTTTTGTTGAGGTCATGTGATGTTCCAGTCAACTTTGGTGAGCCTTCTTATATTCCGGAGGACTTCCCCTTTACCTTGCGGTTAGTAGTTTGGAGATGTTGTGGGTTTTGTCCCGATATCCTTCTGTAATAGTAGAGGCTTCATAGCTAGACAGAGTTGAGGAGTTTTTTTGTATTTACTTTCTTTTAAGTATTGTTCAGACTTTTTAAAGTTGAGTATTTGAGTTCAATGAATTTAATTTAGTTTTAAGCTTATGTATGCTTGAGTTAGTCTTCCGCTTGTAGTCAGTCAGGATGAGGGTTTGCTTGGGGACCAGCAATGGATCTCGAGTGCCGGTCACATCCAGGGTGTAGACTCAGGTCGTGACACAAACAACCACATCTTGATGAAGAAGAGAAGCAACTACGTCTAGTTGAAGAAGATAAACAACTAATTTGTCTAAA
>NC_064292.1:35847215-35953066 GCF_019186545.1 Solanum stenotomum
ACAATACCAACAAACGGTTTTGCACAATTATTTGGGAAAAAACAAATCTATTTTCATCTCCAAATAGAAAATTTCCAATTACTAATATCTGCAACATTTCTATTCTCTTATGATGTAGTTAATCCTACATGTGATATAACATATCCTGTTGAACAGTACAGGAAGCAAGCGACAAAAAATATACGAAAGAAATGAAAACGAAAAAGAAATAAGGAGACAGGAGGGGGAAGAAGCTCATCGATGACAGAAATACAATGCTCCAAGTATGACACAGTGTCATCGACTGTAACTCTACACCGAGTTATATTTGCAATTGTACAAGTACAATAAGCTAAATCATGTAAAAGTACAGATTTTCCAGCAAACAGCCATTGAACACTGATTGAATACGAAACAAGAAAATGTTTGTCATCTCTTCTTCACTTTTTTGCAATTGTCATGTGATGCAAGCATTTAAGAACCTCCATGCCGAAACAGAAGAACTGATCTATACAGAGCAGCAACATGAAGGAAACAGATGAACATGATAATCAGATCATCTAGTAAACCTATTATACCCAAAAACCCTGCAAAAAGAGAAGAATAGTAGTCATAAACTGAACAATATGATAGACATTTTCAGAGAGAATATTCAACCATTACCTTCTGGGATAAGATCCACGGGGCTAAGGACGTATATACCACTTATAAAAACCTGAAAATTAAATAACATTTTAGATGATCCATGTAAAAAATAGAGTCGGGAAATGCTGAATGTTTACACTTCCATCCCTCAGTATAGGGTTAGATTGAATTCATGCACTTAACCCCAATTAGAAGTTCTAACTGTGCCAAGTTGCTTAGGAGAATTCAATTCAAACTGACTACTATATAAGAATTCCATTCTAGTCTAACACTCGGAGGAGGATACAGGATAAGGGGACCTAATTTCATAAGAACGAAACAACTGTCGACTCCTAAGGAGAATGGTCCACGTAAACTTCAAACAGTACAAACTGTCTAGTATTTAATGAAGTGGCAATTTATGAATTTTGTCATCAAGATACATCAGTAATCTGCCAGCTTTCAGAACCTTATGTAAACCAGATCTGTCACCTTCAGATACCTATTACACATCATGCACCTACGAAGTTTAATGCATTTTACATGAGTGAAATAGACAACTGAAATCACATATACCTCATGGCTTGCACATCTAATTTTATCACACAACTCCCCGAATGTTTTCAACTAGTATCTAACATCATCATCATTCTGTAGTGATGCGGCATGCAGACAACAGAGATGTTCACAACCAACTCTCTGTCAGATGTGCTTGCGGGAAAGCTAACAGATTACCCTCCTCCCACACCCCAGTGTAAATCTATTGGCACACTGCAAATGATAAGGTACATATATAGTGCCTTGCTATATCTTAGATCACGACAAAAATAATAAAAATTTATGCAAAGAAAGCATATATCGATCCTGCTGTTAACTGAGAAGATCGGAAAGTTTGGGTTAGAAAATAAAATTGAGATCGAACGGAACTGCTCTACATGGATAGATCAGCTACCTCTGTAGAAAAAGAAACTAAAAATAGAGAAGTAACAGAGAAGAGAACTCGAATGGTGATCCAATAGATGGTGCATAATTGGGTACTTACTGCCAAATAGACACGCGCCCTCATGACAAACGGAAGAGATCTTTGAGGATCTGTCATATCTCGCAGTAATCTTCGGAGGAGAAATGGAAGATCTTGCATTCTCTGTCAAAACAAAGATCATATATTATCTTTCAACTGAATACAACATTTGTGGTCAGTTGACGTGTTAATAAATACACAAGGACTAATGAATTTTAATTCTTAACAGAAAGGCAAACTACATGGGCTATAGTCACAACATATTCCAGGCAAGTTATACATGGGGTGAAAAGAAGTGCTAGAAAATATAAGACCCCTTAATAGAGCATGTTTCTCTTCCTTATATATACCACATATTTCAGGAAAGCTGTACAGAGCATAAAATTAGAATCTTAATGGACCCTAATTCTGTAACTAACTCCAACCAAATTGAAAAATTAGTGCTCCTTAGATCTCCTCTGTTGGTTCCTGTAAGGATGAGAATAGAGACCAGGGCATTATCCGATTACTTTACTGCCCCTGCTTGGGTAACAAGCCCACATATGTAAGCACATAGCTTTAAACATATAGCACTGCAAGTCTGAGCTCTGCAGTTACCAGAGCATTATTCACCGAAGGAGACAAAAAATGACTGTTCTTTAAGCACATAGCACTGCAAATTTGTTGATAGACCTTTGCATGCATAAATGCAGAGTTGGAGCAGAATATAAATAAATTATTAGCCCGGGTATACTAGTAGTCTGGTACAATGATCCTACACAAACTCACACCGAAAACCAGTTTCCAACTAAGTACTCCTAAAATTTCAACTTCTACCTGTTCAAGAATCAACCAATAATTTTAGGTACAGTTTCATGACTGCAGTAAACCAAGGAGAGAAAAAAAAAGATTCATCCCTATCCCCTGCCAAAAATGAAAAATGAACAAAAAGAGAATGGAAAAGTTCCTCAATAGAACAGTACTTGCTGATAAAGAGTGTAGCAGTGAATCATGTCAGAGGAAAGATATGCATAGGTAACAAACGAAATACCTGGAGAAGGCCATTGGCATGTTGACCAAAATGGCGGTTATATTGCTCAACTCTCCGTAACACCTCAGGAACTTCAGGATCTTGATGCAACCTTGATGCAGACTCACTAGGAACCAACAAGGTAATCGGACGACGGCATAATGGACATTTACATGCTTGAAGGGCTGATCCATGATCCCAAACTTGTAGAATACAGCTAGCTAGAAAGGAGGAAGCCAAGGTAGAATTTCAATACATATACTCAATATTTGTGATGGAGAGTTGCAATCTCTATTGCTAGACTGAACATGCTAGCACATTCCCCACTGAAAACGTTTACTCAACACTAGTATACTTTCAATTCTCAGCATTCTTAATTAAGTTTGTTTTTAACATTTTAGTTTGCACAAAAGTCCTTTAGGCAAAGTATCATTAGTCCAATTACTTGACATCCTGATCAATGATCATAGACTAGAAAATACCGACAAGAGGGAGTTGCTCGGATGGTAACCACCCCTCACTTCCAACCCTAAGGTTGTGAATTCGAGTCACCAAGGGAGCAAAAAGATGGGAGCTCCTAGGGAAGGGTAACAAAAAGACTAGAAAATACCATTCCAAGCTAAATATAGTTTTATTAAGACTAGCTTGTTGATTCAATAACGCACCAATAAGGAAACATTACCTATTCCTTTCCTCTTTTTTACAAGGAGAATATTGATTACAAGAGACCTCAGAATGACAGATCAACTTCACACAGCCCCTAATTCTTTACAAACTCTTATTGGCTACTGGACTTCAGCAATCCCTAAGGTCCATCCGTGTTCTACCTTTCATAAATAAAATTGTATTACTTGATTAAAAGAAATTCAGAAATCTGTAAGGTCCTCAATAGACGTAAATATAGGTTTACAAAACATACTCTTCGACTAGAGTTTAACTCTTGACAAAACAAAATCAAAGGAAGAGGAGTTGAGGAAAAAGCCAAAAACAGTGTCAAACCATTTCAGGTTAAGAAGCACAAGCTATAATTGGGTAAAATTTAGAAACTTGATAATCATTTATAGGTTGAAGTATTTTAAGGGGTAGTTATAGGAGATACATTAGAGAAGAAAGCCAACAATTTCAAATATTAAGTTTGGAAGCAGCAACACTCCATGCAGTTACAGTACTAAAAACAAAGATTTGTAGTTCTAGTCATCTACTATCCTTCTAAAATAGCCAATTGGCTTTCCTACTCCACATCTTAGAATTCTGGTTATAGTAAATAATGTTCAAAATGCTGGCAACTAACAGCTATTCCCTCAATCCAGGAAACTTGACCAGATTGCTAATTTATAAAATCTAGACATTTTACTTTCACCACGGTTTTCTCAAGTAATGGCTGGATTTAAATCTAAGAATTTCGCTCAAAACTGATGATATTTAAAAACTGAAATTCAAAGATTGGTAAATTTTGACACTTGTATCCCTAATCAAGTCTCAAAATTTAGGGAGAAGGGGAGAGTTTCTCTTTCATGACCCATGCATTACTTCAGTTTATCATCTTTTAAGTAGGATAAGACAGTTTAATGCATATAGTGTTTTTGTAACTGCATAAAGCAGAAATATCCCCTAATCACATGCCCTCTCCAATCTACACTGACATAGCGCAACCCAAGAATCTAGATTTTGATACAATCCGATTAATCCATGAAATGTGCTACAACTTCAACATTCTAATTCTCTTTCTACTTTATAGCCCAGTAGCCCACTTAAGTCACCAGCAAGAAATATACTGTGCTACTGGCAAGATTTTCTAACTTGGTTATTATTTAGTGGCGTTTGGACATAAGAATTGTGATATCTGGAAAAAAGTAGTATTGTTTTCAAGTTGAAAATGGTATTTCGAAATTGGAGTTATATTTTACATGAACACAGATTGGAGTTGTTTTTAAACTTGACTTGGAGTGAAAATTGTGAAAACAACATTTTAAAGTTTTTAGGATTCCAGATTTTAACTTCAAATTGAATTCCAAAAAATTGTAACAGTTCTATGTCCACACAGTTTTCCTTAATAAAAGAAAACTATCCATGGACAAACAGGCACTCAATAAGCAGAAATGTGCCAAAATAATATCCCGTTATTTTTTTGACCTTCTTCCTATAAAAATCACTGGAATAAGGTAAGGACACTGACAAGATTTTTTTTATTTCAGACAGGATAAACAGTCAAAAGTTTTACTGCATAACTTTGCACACTTTTATGAGCTCAATTTTGAAGGACAGATGCTTCATGTCATATTTATCCGAGATGCAAGTAACAATGTCAAGACAGTTTTCTGTAGATAATGAATATTTTGACAACTCTATCCTCCTCCTCCTATATCTTTAAATTAAATAACGTTTCACTCAATAGGAAAAAGTTTCTCACTGAAATTATTAAAGAGGTCTGCACCAACTGATCATACTCAAAGATATGTCAATCATCCACATTCTAGGCAGCAGGTAATACAGGATCTTGTTGCCACTCTTTCATTCCAAGAAGGAAGCTATAAAAACATAGACTAAATGCATACACGTTCTCTGTGGTTGTATACATGGAAACCTTATAAGCAATAGGTGATTTCCTAACAAAACTAAAGTATAAACTTACAGAAAAATGCATCTACTGTAGGTGCACACAGTGCTTTAATTTCACATCTATCAGACAAGGATTGACCCATGTTTCTCAGACTAGAGGTCGGATTATTACATTGCATAAATTTTAGGATTTAGGGTATGGATTTGAGTGCCGACATGGGTGTCGGGCTACGGATAATGAACGTATTACAATATAGACACGTATATATTTCAATCAATTAAAGTTATTGCAGTATAAATATAATAATGAAATGTAATTCCTTATAAACACCTAAAATTGTATTGATAAGATAAATGTAATAGCAAAGTGTCTCATACTTTGTAAAACTAATTGGAGTATATACATATAACATAAACCAAGAAATCAAACAGAATACCCAATTAATCTATACTTGTTGGTCATAGATTAAGTTAAAGCACCCTAAGTAAATTGACCACATCTCACACCCAAATCGTGCTAGATTGACACCGGTGCGGCAGGGATTTTGAATGGTTCAAGCAACATAGGGATAGGAGACATGATGCAGGGAGCTTAGCTTTAATAACACCAAAGCTTTTATTTGTTTCTTGCACACCATTTTCAGTGAAGGCTCAAAATATCCATTCTCCACAATTGTGCATCTAAAGGTATTAGTTCGGCTGACATTAGATGATAGTTGGTCACTAGGTCCCCATGGTGAATGAGATAGTTTGAGGTAGCTTGTAATTCATTGGCATCTGTGACTTGAGACATACTGATTAAATGGTTTTTTTTTGTTGTAAATCAGTGTTAGGGATGCGTTGGAAGCCATTAAATTAAGTACTTAGTTATATTTTAGAAGCTTTATTTATTATTCTAGAATAGGATTTATGTTTTATACTTTCATAAGGATTAGGTTAAGCTATAGTTATTAGTTCAGAATAGGATTTAGGTCTCCTACTTTCATAAGAATTAGACTTCCTATTGATGTAATATGACTCCTTTTAAAGGGGCTTTTGATGAATAAATCAGTTAGTCATTTTTCAGCAAAAAGCAAGAGATTAGAGTTCTCTCTTCCATTGAACTCTAAGGTTTCAATCTACCTTTGAAGAGTTGAAGAGATCGAAGTTCTCTCTTTTAATGAACTCTAAGGTTTCAGCCTCCCTTTAACGAGCTGATTTATGTATTGCCCTGTGAATCAATCTTCCAGAAAGATTCATAACAATCAGCCCTCAAAAGAGCTTGTTTGGGCATTTTATTTCACTTCACTTCAGAAAACCAAGAGGAGGGGGGAGTCCAGAGGTGTATCCAGGATTGCCGCAAGATGGGTGCACAATTACAAAAAAATGTATCTTAAATATAAATTTGATCGGTTTGACTTTTAGGTTTTTAATATGAATCATTAAATTTTAAAATTATAGGTCCAAAACATATAATGCTACTAGTTTTAAATTTTAATATACACATTTGATTTAATTATATAAAAAATTTACAGTGCTAATTATTTTAGGAAATTTCAATGTAACACACATGAAAATTTTGAAAGATTAAAGGAAAAAAACAAAAGAATAATTAGTTAAAACGCCAAAAGTGTAACCAATAACCACTTAGAAAGGTGTTAGTAAAAGACAAGATAGATATAAGATTTAAATTTCTATCCTCACTTAGAGGGGTGCACCCAATCATCATCGTATTATTATATGATACTTTGAATGTGGGTTCACACATCTATATTTAAATATTTTATAAAAAATATAACACTACTATATATGATCTAGAGAGGNTTATAGGTCCAAAACATATAATGCTACTAGTTTTAAATTTTAATATACACATTTGATTTAATTATATAAAAAATTTACAGTGCTAATTATTTTAGGAATTTTCAATGTAACACACTTGAAAATTTTGAAAGATTAAAGGAAAAAAACAAAAGAATAATTAGTTAAAACGCCAAAAGTGTAACCAATAACCACTTAGAGAGGCATTAGTAAAAGACAAGATAGATATAAGATTTAAATTTCTATCCTCACTTAGAGGGGTGCACCCAATCATCATCGTATTATTATATGATACTTTGAATGTGGGTTCACACATATATATTTAAATATTTTATAAAAAATACAACACTACTATATATGATCTAGAGAGGGGAGCATGAGTTCACGTGAACCCACGGCACCCCCTCTAGATACGCCCCTGGGGGGTACATCAAGAGAAAGAAATATAATCTAGAGGAAAAGCTAGACACCTATGCTCATCTCTGAAACATGTACAAAAGCAAATTACAATTGAGAGACACCTATACTTACATGTGCAATGTTATTATGTAAGTACCTGAACGTTTTTTGATAAGTTCCTTTTCAAGTACATGAACTTGAAAAGGAAGAAAAAGATCATGATTCTGGTCTTCTATCTACCTGTCCTTTTCTGCAGATCAAATTTCTTTACAAAATATTTGTTATGAGCTACCTCAGTAGTTTCAATCAGTCGTCCTTTCCTCCCTCCTTTTCGAGGCAAAAAACTTCTTAATTTGCTTTCTCCTCAATCCAGATTATTGGACAGACTTATTCAAACCCATCAATTCGAAACCTATCTTTTACCGTTATATGACCTCAGCATGCACGGATTGGTACCTTGCTTATGTTAAGATGGCATTCCACTCAAGAAACCTCTATGTTCAAAATTACAAGCCAGTGTGTTACTTGGAAGACTCGTGGAAATAGGACACTCTGATGCATCTGACATGGATATGTTACATTCTTAGCGAGTAACCAAAGTATCTTGGAAGATCTTGAAAAGCATACTTCTGTTAGACATGCATGTGTCAAATGAAACTGCTTAGAGGAGGACATGACACACAAGGAAAAGCACTAATAGGAGGGAGGGAAGACTACTCAGAGTAGATCTGATGCCCCATTTAGTAGTGTGCAGAGTAAACCATGGTTTCAGCACCATATCATAACCAAACAATTATTCATCCAACAACTCTAGGTTAGCTTCTTCTTGATACACACAACTCATTCATTTACTTAATATGTATTCCAAACTCTCTGTCTTTTAGCAAGTATGGGTACACTAGCAAAAAACAAGACACTCCCCTGCATACGCAACTTGCTTTAAGCACTAGGTATACATTTATATCCATTTATGAGTTGAGATGACCTAAATTTTTTTGTCAAATATCAAATACACACCCAGATAAAAACCCAATACAGCTATGTGAATTTCCCAATATAAGCAAGTAGATTACTCCCACTTTCTCACAAATCAAGAAAAAAGATCTTCAAGATACATATATTTCAAATTGAAAATGAATTTTTCAATCAAAACCCACAACAAACATTTGTAACTTTTCCATGACACAATTACAAGAAATTCTTAATGTCACACTCAATTTGTCAAGTTTCTCCATTTCTAGACAAGAAAAAGAATTCTTCAACTCTAATTTCGGCTACACAATAGCAAGTACTAATAAACAACGAATTAATAATAAAAGAGATAGAAGCTCACCGCAAAACCAATGGGAACAATTAGCTTGACAAGGGACATGGAAAGGGCCATGGCAGATAGAACAAACATCATTCTCCGGAGGTCCATCCATTTTTTTTCATACAATCACTGGGTTTTCCCTTCCTCTTTCTTTCTTTTATGAGTATTTTGTTGAATCAAAGAATTTCAATGGATCCACTTTGAGACTTGCAAAAGCTCTTCTGTGCCTATTTTTTTCTTAACAGGTAAGAATTGATTCAAGTCCGAACAGAAACTTCTAATCGGATGTACCCCTCATCTTTTTACAAAATATAATTTGCGCCCTTTCGTTTTTAGCTTAAACCACATCCTCCTACCTCTATTTATATTAATCAACAAACGAATTCATATTTTAAGAAGAAAATACAAAAAATCACTCACAAACTTGATAGTTACTTTAACATTTTAACTTTACGAATATTATTTAGTATTTATCCTCTTCTTTTTATTTGACGAAAATAAATATCACTATGTCCCTAACATTTTAATACCAATATCATAATAAAAATGCATTACACAGGCATCGTATCATTGTCCCATCAGCATCACATAATTGTCATGTGTCAATACACATCAAAAACCATTGCTCATTTCATCATTATATGAGTTATTTTGACTTACCACGGAGTTTAAGAAATTACCTACTCAATTGACAATCATAGCTTTAATAGCTGTTTTATCTGTCAGTCCACCGTTACCACAAACTTTTACTTTGAAGTGAAGCGATTTCGCAGATTCAAGAATTAAGTTAGAGGCTGACTAGTTAGACATGGAAAGATTTTGAAATGTTCCAAAAGTATCCTTATTAAGAAGTCTAAATTGTTAAATAAAAAATAATATTTCATCCATCCACTTTTAATTGTCATGGTTTCCTTTTTTAGAGTCAAATTATAAGAACTTTGACCAATATTTTACGATGTATTTTTTCATCATATTGATATGCAAAAAAATGCAATTTATAGTACTTTTCGTATAACTTTTGAATATCTTTTTTAAAAAAAAAATATTGAATTAATGTAACCTAATTTACTTTAAAAATTAGTTAAATTGACTTTCAAAAAGCGCAACATGACAAATAAAAGTGGACGGAGGGAGTAGTACTTTTGATATGGAATAGAAAAGTTTATGACTTTTCTCTCTTAATAAGTTGTTCAAATTAGTCATTAATGTAAAGCAAAGAGTTTAATATACTCATTTCTCTCACTTCTTTTTACACGCATTCTCTACTCTCTCTCTCTCTCTCTCTTAGTCTTTGAATGAAGAAGATAAACTCCAAAATGATGGAATTTTTGTTGTTGCAGGTAAAAGTAGTTCTTATTTTTTTGTTTTAATTATAGTTTCGAGAAATTGAAAGCTTCAAACATCTGTCAAAAAATTGTGGGATAAAACTCAAATTTTTTTCTTTGAAGCGGCATTTTTTTCCCAAATTTTAAAATCTTGGGTAATTGACTGCATATAAGAAGAGATACCTCCTTTTTAATCTTTCAATTCCTCCTTTCACATTTTTCTGTACTGAATCAGTGATTTTAAAAATATATATACTAAAATGAGTATTGTATTTTCAGAAGACTTGATTGCCATAACGAAACAATTCAATTTGAAAAAGCGTCAAGCAATTGCGGAGCGACTTTTGAAAGTAATGATGGAAAATTAAACATAGTTTTATAAAGTAAGCAATTGTTTTGTTCAACACAACAAGAAGTATCATTGATCGAATTTGGAGACAAATTAGATTATGTGTTGCTAATGGTAATGCGTTAAATGTTTCTACTAATTTTGCAAGCAGAGTTAGAAGAAAACGCATACATGTCGATATCAATCCATTCAAATAAATTTCACTATGATGGCGAATAAATATTTGATCTTTATCTTTTGCAATAAATATGGCAAAATCAACTATTTTCAACGTATGAAAAAAGGTGCAATTAAGTCACATACTAACGCCATCAAGTCACACTTAACTAAAGAAAATAAAAAAAAGTCAGGCTTCGATTTTACTTTTCAATGATTGATCCTGTTAGAGACTTGCCAAAATTTCAACTTCCAGGACCTCGACTGCCTTGTACGGATCATAGGACCTTGTGCGGTCTATACTTGGCCTCGTTTAATGTCACGATCCAGGGGTACCCTCTAGATGTACAAGGTGTATAAGACCCCGAGAGGCCTCATACAAAACACTTAGCATATCATAACATAAAGTGATAGAAATGGGCGGAAATTTAAAACCTTTCAATACAATCAAAGTCTTTCATAAACGAGCGAAAGTCTAACAACATTGTCTCAAACCATCTAACATAAGACATAAGGCATAAACATAATCAAGACATAATAAGAATCATAATGAAAGAGGAATACTTCTTTAAGTAACCTCACTTATCCTTAACCAAGACATAGGTCATCCGCCTCTAATCAAGCTTGCATTATGGAAGGCATATCTAGCAACACTCCAAACAAATCATTTTCATAACATAATTACATTATTCATACTTACTTTTAATACATGGGGATTTGCCTCAATGCCTAGCTTATAAAGGCTAATGGGTATTTGCCTCTTGCCTTACTTTAAGATTGCGAGTACTAGCCTCAACAAGCACATCATATGACACAGGTACTCGCCTCCACATCATTTCATAAGGAGCATGGGTACTCGCCTCCGTGTCCATTCATCATAGTAAGAACATGGGGACTCACCTTTTGTTCAATTTTAAGTAGTATGGGAGTCACCTCATATCCTTACATATGGAGGACAAGGGTAATTGCCTCTAGCCTTATCAATTACATAAGCTTTTAGTGTAGATTCATTTTAGGTGAGCAATCCTTTCAACCTAGAATCATTCATGTGAGTAAACCTTCCACATTCATTCAAACATGTTTATTAATTCATTATGGGAAGTATCCATTCCACATCATAACATTAACAATCAACAATTCATAGTCTAGGCTTTACTCTCAAAGCACTACGTCTCAGGATCATTATCTATGCTTTACTCTCAAGCAATTAACATCATATGCATCATAGATGCTTTAATCCCAAGCAATTCTAATCATACTTCATCAATCCAATAAGGAGATATCTAACCCACAAAGTTTCCCTTCATGGCATCAACCCAAATCATATCAACTCTACCCTAAAATCATAGGATAGGCATGGGTACATGTAATTTCATCCTAAATACATGCAATTCTATCAATTCAATCATAAACAATCATAATCCACTCAATTGGATCAACATTCATCATAACCCACAACATTGGAAGAAACCCTAACTAGAATTGGGGAAATTCTTCTTCAAATTGTGGAATTCTAGGGGACTCCATGGGAGGAAGGATCTCATGGATGAAAAGACATCATATATTAGTCACAAAGCCCACAAAATTTTGAAGATTGAGAGACTTGATCTTGACCTAGCTCCAATTTCTTCCTTTTTCTTCCAACTTCTAGAAAGAGATTTTTTTAGAGGAGTTTAGGGTTTTCTTTTGGGAATTAAGAGAATGACTTGAATGAGGGGTTTTGGGGGTTAAAAATACTTATATAGGTGGTCTAGACTTAGGAAAAACGACACCATATTGATTTAATTAAAACTGGAAAAGATCCATATGCCCCTAAAAATAATCGTCCAGGCCTGACCCACGAGACCACGACTGACGGACCGTGGATGGACCTACGATCCATCTTGGCAGTCGTCGTTCGTGGTCAGAGACTTTCGTCCAATTGACAGTTGTTGGGACTATGGGGCGTGGACCCACCTACGGTCTGTAGGTCCCTCTGTGGTTCATGCCTAGACAAAATCTTTGGTTGCCCTCTCCACGTCCCCACCTACGGCTCGTGGCTCGACCCATAACCTGTGGTTGGGTCCTTGTGGATGAAATTTCCAAAAATTGCTACTTTGCCTAGTTTTAAATCCGGGGTGTTACATTTAAACCTGCACCAACACACTTTTCTACACTTAACTTTCCAATTTCTGAGGTGTTACAAGTTGTTTAGTTTGTAAGATATTTACAAATATAAGTGATGATACTATAGATTGTTTTCAAAATATAAAGTCTCACCGAGTACAATTATAAACAGATGATATTTTTTGTGATAATGTAATTTTTTTTTTATCTTTTTCTTGCCAAATTATTGTTATTGTAATTCTTTAAATCTTATCTTTAAAGAAATGGTGCGTCTATTTTCTTAAAATTCTGATTTTGCCTCTATTGCTAACGCATAAAGGCTAATCTAAGCAAATGTGGTACTATTTAGCTAATGTCAATAAAAGGCTAAGGAGTCAGTCTTGGTCTAATGGATGGTCCTTATAATCCTACGTAGCACGTAGTTTGAGACTTAGGAATTTTTACTAAAGGTCTTAGTTCGAACTTATGGGTGAGCCTTCATTCCTATGTCCGCTTGATGCTAAGTATTACTCCAAACTGAATTATACAGATAAACTACATAATATTGATAATATTGGATAGCTCAATAATACTGAAATCTGATACTGAAATAATAAACATTTTATCTTAAAGCATCATCTACATGTGGAACTGGAAGATTGAAGGTACAATTGATCATCACAAATTCTATCATTCTGAATAAAGCATGCAATTTAAGTAACACAGTTTCAAAGACAAGGATTTTCCCTATTCTGAGGTAATTTTAGGTAAATAAACTCCCAACGAAAATAGGCATAATCATATCATTATCATAACACTTAAAATGGTAAAAATACAATATAACTAATTAAATCATAAATTTCATATCATACAATAGCTCCTTTCAAAATTATGATTTCATAACATACTCATAAAGGCACTTATCTAAAGCATCTAAATCATGATTATCTTTTCATAATAAGAATACTTCAATTGGAAGTAACCTTTTCATAAAACATGTCGATACTTTATCTGAAAGCATTCTTGATACATAAATTCCTCAATTCATAGTGCATGAATATCTTTGAAACTTAATTCAGAATCATAAAGTATTCATATAGCATGAGTTCATGTGAAAATCGTTAAAAATATATAATTTAGATCAATTCATGCAAATAAGATCAAATATAATGAATTTATTCATAATTAATTGAACCCATAAGAAATCATGCAAAATCCTAGAATTTGGGTTGGAATTCATAGAAATTGGGGTTTCTTAGGGAGTCAATGGATGGAAAAGGATCCATTATGAACTTCCCACGTACTTTTATGAACCCTAGACTTGAGATTGAAATGGAGACTTGAAAGCTTGAAGAAACCCTAAATTACCTTGAGAAAAACCTTAGAAGAAGACCATTGGAGCTTTGGGAGATTTTGAGAGAATGAGAGGGAATATGGTAAATTTGAGTAAAATCAGTTATACATCTTAGAAATAGTCTAGAAATGACATAATTTAGGTATTAAAAAGGGTGGGAAAAGACTCAAATAACCCTGAATTAAAAACTGTCGAATTGACCCTACGAACCCATGTACGATTCGTACAGGTTTCTACAGGCCGTACTCGTCAATCGTAGACCAAGCTACTGGAGACCAAGATTATGAACTTTGAACCACGTCCATGAACCATGACCCGTCAACCCTTTCATGAATCGTCGACCCCTCTTGTACATCCCAAGTTAAGGATTCCTTTTAAGTCCCAAACATCACTTTCACGACCAAGTGTTACAGGCCTGTAGACCATCCACAAGTCATCCTATTGTCTCGTGGAATTCTATCAGAGACTTTCCAAAATTTCAATTTTCAGGATCTCAACCATAGCTAGCTTGTACAGACCATAGGACCTTGTATGGTCCGTACTTGGCCTCGTTTAAACCTGCACCGACATACTTTTCTTTCCAATCAACTTTTCAATTTATGAGGTGTTATAGGTTGTTCAGTTTGTAAGATAAAGCGTAATATATTTGCAAATGTGAATAATTATGTTATATATATTGGTTTCAAGATATGAAGTCTCACTGAGTACAATTATAAGGACATGATATTTTTTGTGATAATGTAATTTTTTTTATCTTTTTCTTGCCAAGTTATAGTTACTATAATGGTGCATCCAGTTTCTTGAAATGTTAGATTTGCCTCTGTTGCTAGCGCATAAAGGCTGATTTGAGCTAATGTAATACCACATAGATAATGTCAATAAAAGACTAATGAGATAGTTTTGATCTGACAATCGACCCTTATAATCCTATTGTGTCACGTAGTTCTGAGACTTGGGGATTGCTACTAAAGGTTTCAGTCCTAACTTATGGGTGAGCCTTCATCCCTATGTCCGCTCAGTGTTAAGTAATACTCCTAACTGAATTATACAGATGAACTACATAATACTGATAATAGTGAATAGCTCAATAATACTAAAATCTTATATTGAAATAACAAACATATTATCTGATAGCATCATATACATGTGGAAATGAAAGATTGAAGGTACAACTAATCATCACAAATTTTATCATCCTGAATCAAGCATGCAATTTAAGTAACATAGTTTCAAAAACATGATTTTTTTCCTATTATGAGGTAATATTAGGTAAAAACATGTATTCATCGGCTACCTATGAAGAAAAACTAAAGAAAGATGTAATTAGTGCTTTTTCATATGAACCCTAGGTCCTCCAGAATCTGATTAACTAAAGAATAAAGTTGTTTTTGAGACTCAATGGGTGGAAAGATACCCATTAATCATATCCCACATACCTGAAAGGAAAAATCTTAATAGAATCCCTGAACTCAAAGCTTGGAGATGATGAACCTCGGGTTTTCTTGAAGATTCTAGACCGATGAACTTTGGGAAGAGGATAAGAGGGTATTGAACGATAAAAATTGGTTGTCTAACCCTCCTAATATATTTTAAGGTCATTTAGATAACTCCCCAAATGTTTTAAAAAAAATATCCCCCTACAAAAACCCAAAATCAGACATCGTTTGGGTGACGAACAGTCAACTGAGTAATGGACCATCACTTAGACCATCAAAATTCCCAAAAATCAAGCCTACTAGTCAATTTTTACGTCTCATTCTAATGGGTCGTCACTCTCTGACACACTAGAGTGCCTATGATAAATTAGTCATAACCTTTTATTCTAGATTTGGATTGATACAATCTTGATGTCGTTAGAAAGAAGACTCATAGACCTTTAAATTAATAGGTCATGGGCCACCTAACTCTTTATATGTAGAGAGATATGATCGTTTGAAGTTGTTCCTTATATGATCTCATGAAAAAATTTAATCAATTGTAAACCTTTGAACTCGGTGCTAGAGGTCCCTTATGACGTTAAACCACATCCGACGCATTTCATACACTTAAGACTAGACCTTAACATACATGATCAAGTAGGAAATCACTTGGTCCAAGATGATACACTTAACACAAATGATTTGAATTTTTCAGCGTAGAATCTCGCGAGGTGTTACATGAACACATGGAGAAACTAGTATATATAAATTGATGATTGATAATTAATTTTACATATTATAAATTATCATTAATTGTCGTATAGATGAAGAACTTATAGTGTGAACAAATGTGTACAAAGAAGTCGTGATTTCAATCCTACATTTAACACATGCAATTTGGGATCATGATTCAAATTTCAATTCTTTTACAAAAAAATATTTTGAAATTTAAAACCATGATTTTTTATTTTTTTAAAATGTAAAACTTATTGTAAGTTTTGGGTCGTGGGTCGCCCATGTGGACCGATCTGATCCGACCCGATCCAAGAAGTTGTCTGATAAGTGATAAGAACTACTTATCTCTTATTTGAAAAAGAAGGGGGAACAATTATTAAAAACTGAAAAACTTTCAACCTCTTTTAATAAAATTGCTTTATTCCTTTATTGGTAAAAAGGTGAGAAACAGACAACGAAAAAAACAAAAACAACAAAAGATAACACAAACCAGACAAAAAATAACTTTTTCTATCTGAAGATAGACATTTAGTTTGTGAATCAAACTTTGATTCCTAGTGATTCAAAGCATGACTTTGGAGCAATCGACTTCCGGTGCAAAATATAAGGTACACAATTCGTCGATTTCTTTCTATAAATCCTACACTTATCCCATAAATTGCTCATAATTTAAAATTTATATTAAAAAAAACTCATATTTGGCATGAAGAGATTGTCCATGCCATGTGAAAGAATTATATTAAAAAGAGAAAAGACATAACGTGATACCTGAAATTGTCCCGAATTTTCAAAAAGACACCTAAATTATGCAAGTGTCCTATTACCCTCCTAAACAATCCCTTACTAATATTATTATATCATTGTTTGTCCACCTGACATAGAGAGTGTATGCACTCTCTTAAAGAGAGCGTGAACAAACTAAAATAACGAATATGTTTTATTTTTACAAGTATTTTTCTATAAAATATATTTTCTTATTATTTTAACTTTTTTTCCTTATTATTTTTCCTTTTTCTTTCTTCCTTCTTCTTCGAAAATTTTTTTTCATCTCCATTGAAGCTTCTCACTTTCAATATCACTTTTTATCACAACTCCACCTCCCTTTACTACTATTAGTTTAACTCTCTTCAATTTTAAAATTATATCTAAATACTTTTTTTAACATTTCGAACAATTTGATAAACCCATTAGATTTCAAGATGATTAGTAGGTATCATTTAGTTTTTTATCCAAATCTCAATTAAGCTTTTCCAATTTTAGGGAAATTCATTGATTCTTTCAAAATTATAATTTCTAATTTTGAAGTTATATGAAAAAGAGATAAATTAATTGACGATACCTTCAATTTTTTGATTTGTATTAGAAAAATAATTAGTTTTGTTATCAATAACTCAACAAAGTCTAGAAAACAATATGATTTTTTTATAAGAAAAAAACAGTGAAAGAAAAGAATTTGACTGAAGAAGAAGAAGAAAATGAAGGAGGGACTCAACTTGACATGGGGGTGGGGTGGGGTGGGAGAGGGTGGTGAGGGACTAAGGGTAGGAGGTGAAGAAGAAGAAAGAAAATGAAGGGATGGGTAGCTTGAAAGTTAGGGTGGAAGATGAAGTAGAATTTAAAATGAAAAAGAAATTATATTTCAAATTAAATTAATATGTGTCACGTAATGATTGGTGTGTGGCAACACTTATATTTTAAAATCTGGGACTAATAAAAAAATAATGTAATAATATAAGTTCAAAATTGTTTAGGAGGTAATAGAATGTCTGCATAATTAAGGTATTTTTTTAAAAAAAAAAAATTTCAGGTCTTTTTAAAAATTTGAAACAACTTCATGTGTCACTTTATATTTTTTCTCTATTAAAAAATAACTTGTTTCTACTATTATTGACTAATGAATCTTTATAAAGTAGTATTTAAAAGTTTATAAATGCACACATTTATTTATATTAGGAACACGAAGATATGTGATTTTTCAAAGGATATTTCAATAATGTGTTTGTGAAGTGTGATTTATTTATTGAAATAAAAAATAATAATTTTCATAAAAATAAAATTACAACATAAGAAAATCAAATTAGAGAGGAGGTATAACGGTTGTTGATGCTTCATTTTCAATAGAGTGGAGCGATGATGAATGTGAGCTTATCCTTTTGTCAGCCATCAACACTCTGCACATGTAAAAGACAATTACTTCCCTCCACCTCCACCCCCATTTTATTTAGCTTCTCTCATTCTCATAAGAAACGTCGGCGTTTTGTGACTTGTGCTTCTTCCTCAGAGCTTCCGCTTCTCCCTTTCCCTATTGACCAGGTGAACCTTACTTCATTCTTTCCTTTGTCAGATTTTGCACTTTGTTGTTCAAGTGACTGTAATTTATTATGCAGGTATTAGTTCCTTCAGAGACAAAGACATTACATTTGTATGAAGCAAGATATTTGGCACTCTTAGAGGAGGTACACCATCAACACATTTCTATGAACAAACTTACTAATTTCTAACTTAACCCTCAAATTTGTGTATATACCAATAACTCACTTTCTTCTTTAGCAACTATCTTTGCATTAACCAACATGAGTTGTGGTGCACTGGTGGGAGTGCTTTACCTTTAACCAGAGGTCTCGAGTTCTAGGTATGGAGAAAATCTTGTTGGGAGCGTCAATCTCGAATGGGCCCTGCAGAGCGCGATTCAAATTTAATCAGAACTCCAATTTGGGCTCCGAACACCGGCTGGCAACCAAAAAAAAAGACTATCTTTGCATTTACATAGAAAGAGTTGTCACTACATAATGTCAAATACATATTGTTCCAAATTCTCATTGACTATCCAAACATTCTACCTTAACAATAGTTTCTTTTTTCTCCTGTACAGTCTCTTTTTAAGAAGAACAAGTTCTTTGTGCACTTTGTTCTAGATCCTATAGCCATCAATGATACATCAGGAGAAGCATCTTTTGCTGCCAGATATGGTTGCTTGGTTGCAATAGAAAAAGTGAGTTATATTACTTGTTTTGTTGCTATATTTGAAAAAATTACTATCATATAAATGACATCTTCATTATGTCTATGTTGGGCAGGTTGAGCAATTGGAGATTGGTGCATTGGTATCTATTAGGGGTATAGGCCGTGTCAAAATTCTGAAATTTCAACAGGTAAGAACCCGACATGGTAACTCTCCTATATGGCTGCTGACACAAGATAGAATCACTTTAACCACTTCAAAGGAAATGGACTAATGAGTTTCTTCTAAATGACTCTTTTTTGTATTGCCTATTATATGTACTGGACTGGACTGGACTGTAACAATTCAACACTTTGAACACCTGTGAATGGGATTGGACAAGTGACTTTCTACAGCTAAAAGTAGTATCTATAGTCATTACCAGTTATGTCCGACGTATGTTTCTTCTAAGTTCTAAGCAGTATCATTTTAAGAAACCATAGTCGTGGCACTCTACATGTGTGCTCCCTTTCTTCCCAAAACATTTTCTATTTGTCAATTTAAGTGTAAATACTAAAAGTTGTCTGGAAAGAAAATCTTTCAAGCAAAGTTTGATTATAAAAAGGTAATAATAGATGTCATAAAGTAGGGTATGGAGTGAGCTAACGACCAATTTACCTTATCAACGTTCAGCTTACTGATGGGAAAAGAGGGGCTTTTGTCTTTGAGCTTTCATAAGTACTAGGTAGCTATGCCAACCGAGCAAGTTATTTTAATGGCATAAGGGCTTATAAGTAGTATCATATCTTACTTCTTGTTTCTGTCAGCAATCATTTGCCATGAATATTGACTTAAGCACTATAGAAACTCTTATGCTCACAATCAGAATATCCAAGCAGGTCTTCACTTTGACATAATTTGTAGGCAGAACCGTACTTGACAGGTGTAGTCATACCATTGCTGGACAACATTCCACACAGTGATACAGAACTAAGTTCCAAAGTCTTGAAGATAAAAGAAGCTCTCCGTAGTTTGAATAGCTTGGAAATAAAGCTGAAGGTTCTCCTTTCGCCTTCTCTCTGTGTTCAGTCTATTCGTGTTCGGGAAGCATTACACTTCATTAGCATATGTTTCTTCAGGCTCCTCAGGAAGCTTTGTTGCAAACTTTAACTGCAAACTCTTTGAGATGGTCTGAGAATACACCTGCTCTGGATTGTGACAACAGCTTCATTCCACCTCTCGCTGAGCTTGTATCCTTTTCAGCACTTCAACCTGTTTCTGGTAAATATTCAGTCTCCAAGTATATCTATGCATTATGTAGAAACCTCATTTGACAGCTTCTGAATGGATCGGTAGCATGTTTCGATTACAGGTCCAGCTTGGCTATATAGATAACTATATATCGAAACTCTAGGCATGATTATTGTCATCTGCTTGTTTAGCTTCAGCAATACTTTTAGTAGTTGCTGCGTTCTGAACGCTGTTAAGGTTTGTTAGTTATAAACATGTGAACATGTAATTACTGTTCATCCAAAACTCAAGGTTGTACCAACTCTTGAAACAACTTGCACTGAATTGAAATGTCCTGTTGCACTGGATTATTATATACCTTTGACCAAATTTAGCTCGGCAAAGCAAAATCTGAACTATTGTTTTGCCTCTTCTTATCTACCTTCTTTCTCCTCTTATCCAGGATAGATAGCCCCTGGTTTGAGGCATAGTTTTATCCCTGTCTAAATATTCTGGAACAAATAAGTTTATTTCAGGTTAGAGCAACTACTAAAAGTAATATAATAGTTCCAGAGTATTCAGATGAACATCAATGCTCTCATTTGTTTCTGTTTTTTTTCTTTTGTGCTTCAGTTTATCAAAACCTATAGATCCCAACTTTGCCTAAACAGAGGGGAAATATCTTAAGAAAATAAGAAATATCCCAACTTTCATATAGCATAGAGAGGAGGGACAACCGAAGGAACTATATTTAGTAGCAAGAAACATCCCTATTTAGTAGCAAGAAACAGATCTTCTCCATTCTTGTTTCTATGTTGAACTAAAGAGAAACTAGATCCTTGGTGTTACATCTTGCTCATCATCAGATTTTCTCAACCAAAAGGGGTAATCCTTATGTCCCAAATATTGCAAGTTACACTCATTGGATCTGCAATAATAGGTATTTAACTAAATGGAAAGATGTAGCATGCTTATGTAGTTATGAATTGTGATGGTGGAAACCATTTGGAGCAGTCCTATGTTCGAGAAAGAAAATTGAATATCTAATATGTCCGTTTCTTATTTTTCAATCTTGCAATTATCTTTCCCTTTCCTTAGGATCCTCTGAGTCAGAACTGCTGAAGCTGCAAAAGAAGAAGTTGAGGGCAATGGACATCAAGGACACCCTAGACAGACTTGAAGATTCCATTGGATACGTGCAAGATAATATTTCCTTGGTAGCAGCCAAGCTTGCAATCCAATCTTTAGATTCCCAGTTATGAACGAATTCCTGAACAGGTTTCTATCTCTGGAACATGAAATTTTGAATGAAATGCTGAACTAGGTTCGTGTTGTTTAGCTCATTAAATTTGGTTGAATGAAGAGATGATGCATAGAAATCATGACATGGTGACATGTATATTTGTTTGGCAAAAGATCTTGTATTTGTTGGCAAAGGATGCTGAAAACTGAAGAAAAAAATGTTTGGCAGGAGAGGTTACAGCTCAGTCTGTGCATCTTCAAGTTGAAAGTTGTTATCATTAGTCAACTTATATCGGCAGGTCTTTGGCAATCAAGGAAAGCATAATATGTAATAATCACTAGGGGACATTGTATTTAATTTATTCATCCGATTGCTGGTTTAATCCAACGATATGTCTTTATACCATGGATTTGCATATGGCTTTGAAGAAGCTTACAATTGTTCCAGCTTTGAATTTTATTATCCTTGCATTTTATGTGAACTTGTTCGAATCCTTGTCCATGAAATGTGTGAGTGAATGAAAGACAATAAAGTTGCAAATTATATTAGCTTGACTGTTATGGTTCTCACGGCTACATTTGCCACTAGATGTTAGTGTTTACTAGAGAAAATTATGAGATTATACATTTGATTATTTAAATTCTTTAAAATGACTACTTCTTTTGCCTCTTTTTAGAAGAAAAAAAAAAACAAACAAACAAATTTGAAAAGTTTAGTTGTCCCTCGAATTTTGGAAAGCAAGTAGTAATCAATACGAGACGTCAAACCTCCTTTTTACATTTATTTTTCTATTTCAATGCTAATATGCTATTACATTCTTTTTAATTTTTACAAATGATTTACAACTTCACGATCCACATTAGGATACATGTTTTGGATACCTAGGATATGCTACGTGATCCATGTCCGCACGAAGCAAAAGTTGCACGGAATGTGGTGGGTGATGTATTATTACCATCTCTTCTTGTTGTATCCTTCTCAACGTCGCCAGGTGATCTGCACAGTTATTTCCCTATCTCAAAGTATGAATTAGTACAATCCCAAGTTCGGATATAAGACTCTTGCATTCTTCTATAACAACGCTGTCGGGATGACTTTTCGAGACGTTACCCGTCAGACATAGCCACTTCAGGGCTTCACTTGAATCAATCTCGATAATAACCTTCTTCAAATCATTATACTTTGCCAAAATCACACCTCTGTGTATTTCCCATAACTCAGCTGTAAGACTCGACGTAGCTTTCATGCCAAGCTGTCCGTAGAACCCGTCCAACCACCTTCCCCGGTCATCGCGTGCGACCCGCCAACCCCGAATTAGGCATGAAGCTGCCATCAGTATTTATCTTGATACATCCCTCTGGCGGAAAAACCCAGCTGATGAAAATAGGTTTTCTATTGATCACTGAAGTTTCTATTAATTGAATTGGACGATATTCAACTCTTGAAATTGGGAAAAGATATGGATTTTAACAATAAACTGGATGAACGTACAAGGTTGCCATTGTTTTTACCGTATCTAAAAAAGTAAGAAAATTAACAACTAATGATAAAACGAAGAGCGCACACATATATATAGATATAGGGTATTTTATAATCTCAATTTGTAACATGATTCAATTAATTAGCCATTTATGGTAAGTTAGAGAAAGGAAACTAATATTTTTTTTATTAATCCTACTGCATTCAATTTAATTAACCATTTATGGTAAGTTAGAAAAAGAAAACTAACGAAATTAGGATCGACTTTTTCAATAAGAAAATTAATATTGTACTTTTAGGTTATCATATAGTTTTATGTTTCTATTATTCTTTTATCCCATTATTTTTTCTTCTTCACTAATAATTTCCTTTTTATACTAGTTTTTTTATATTGTATTACTTGAGTCAAGGAACCATTGAAAATACCAATTTTTCTATATTCACAAGATTTGATAAGACTGTGTATACACCAATCTCCCAAAACTTGTAAAATTACACTAAATATGTTGTTGTATAATTTATTGTAGCTTTAAATATACTCTAGACTTTGCATTTAGATAATCAAAATAGCTACTAAAACAAGATTTGTCCAATCTACTCAAGTTTGGATGATTTATTAATTTGTCAAGTTATTAACTCCGCTTATTTTGACCTGCAGTTGGATTGATTTAGGTTAAACACGTAAGCGAGGATTGACCCGTGAGAAGTCTTGCTAAATATTTTTTTAGTTTTGTTTTGTTTGATATGTTATATTCAATCGTGAACCATCCTATTTCTATTCGTCCAAATTCAATTCAATCCGTCCATTTGACACAATAATTTATTAAATAAAACAATTGATCGTATCATACACATTGAAGCACAATACACATTAAGTCTAATGAAGTGATCATAGTCTTCTTAGATATTTCCGCATTCCACTTCATGGAGCTATAGCACTGCATTTTCCAAAAACAAACCAATTAGTAAAATAATAAACTGACCATATTACGTTAAAATTAGAATAAATGGCAATTTAGCCATGAACTTAATTTACCTTCACTTAATTGACAATTAGAGGTTTCTTATGGAAAATTGAATGGTAATTTTGATAATTATAATTTGGTCTTCTATATGCCATCATCTCAGTATTCCTGTAATTCTTCTGCTTGAACACTCTAGTTGATGATGAATCTCTTAATCTGCTCAAGAAAATATTAACCAAATTAATCAGGATTAGTATATGATTAACGTTACCGGCACGAAGACATTGTCATGAAATCATTTCACTCGTGGAATTTGAAACTTCATGATAGTAATGGCTATATATTCAATTTCGGGTTAAAAAGAGGCTGATTCATATTCTTTTTAGGAAAAACTACAGAATATGACAAACATACCTATATATTCAATAAAAATAGCTACATTTTATTTTTTTTCCATAATAGATGGATATAACTACACAATAAATAGCAAAGTTAATTATATACAAATAAATAATTTTTATATATATTTAATATAAATAAATACAAAATAGGAAAGTTATTATTGAATGTCTAATTAATTATTGCAGGCACGTTTTACGTGATCTTTTCCCAATGTTTACCATCATCAACTTTTTCTCTTTCATGCCTAATTAATTTGGCTTAAAGTATTTTAATTAATGAATAAGTGAATTTCTTTCTGGGCAATTAAGAATCGTTGATAGGCTTCATTTTTGTATGCATATTATTTGTATCTTATTTAACTATATTTATGTATATTAGTATTTAATTATATTTTTGTATGCATATTTGTGGTATGTTATTTAACTGTATTTATGTATATTAGTATTTAACTATATTTTTGTATGCATATTTGTTGTATCTTATTTAACTATATTTATGTATATTAGTATTTAACCATATTTTTGTATGCATATTCGTTGTATCTTATTTAACTATATTTATGTATATTAGTATTGCTAAATAGTAATTGCTCACACGGTTTCGTCTTCTTTAGCCATTTTTATCAAGGAATATTGGTAACATAACTTTGTTCTGGATGAATTTATAATAGGATTTATTGTGGCTCCTAAAATACACACATTGGTTATAACATGTTCATGTTTAAAGTTAAATCCAATAAAAAATAGTTGTATGCAAATAAAGTCACTTTTATTCAATAATTGTATATTTACTCAAAAGGTATATCCTAAATATATGGGTATGTATTCATGTGTATTTTTAGTTAAATGTATTTTAATTTTTACCTTCATTGATTTTTTAATTAACGTTTTTTCTAAGTTTTATTCAGTCATTATTATGACATATGAATACCGCATCTTTTGAGACAACAAGAGAATGGAGTATTTAAACTGATAAGAATGTGATCGGGTATGTCTTTAAATAAGTAATTATTAGTTCTAATGTTAATAATGGAAAGTTGCTCATTGTATGGACGTAAATAAGGATAGTGAGTTATATTTAGAGTCAATTCATTATTTAGTTTATTGTACTTAAAGATGTATTAGTGTATAAATAAAAAAATAAAAAATGTATACAAAAATACAGTGAAAAAAGATATAAAATATAGTCATTTATTGTAAATAACATACTGCTCTTATTTTTATACATAATTGAGTTCACGAATGACACATTTGTGGCAAAGGGTGACAAATATAACCACAAAACTCTATTCCGCTTTTTAGGTCACCATGCAGATTTTATTCCTATTTTTGAAAGTTAATACCAAAAAAGCCTTCGAAACTAGGACTGACAAAATATTAGAGTGTCATTTAACGTTTATAATATATTAGAATATGGTCAAGCATTTTCTCATAAGCCTTTTAGTTTACTCGAGGAATCTTTAAAGTGTAATCTAAAAGGTCCATATATCACAAAAGAACTAAAAAAGGGAATAACCGGCAAAAATTATTGGCTTATTGCATTTTATTTTCAATAATTTACCAACATTAATTATGGTGAGATGGTTAGGGATCCCTTCACCGTAACTAAAGGGCTTATGTTTGAACGCGGTCTTGCAACACGCTAATCTAGATTTTGACGAACTTCAACACGAATATTGAATACTGAATGAAAAAAAAATTGACATGACAATTAGTTGTAAAATAAAAAAGTGAACAACAATTAAAAGAGGGAGGAAAATATTACTTTTTGCAATCCACATTAGGATCAATAGAAATAGAAAGGCTAATGTTGCAAAGTTAAGGTATTTGCTTAGCTCTTTCTTGAGGCATTCACAAATACTTTGAAGCTTCAAATCATTATCAGAAGTAGCTATTTTCATTAATCCCTTAACACCATTGCAACAATGACCACTAATATCACCTTTTCCCATTAAAAAATCTTTGCATGGTAAAAGCCTAATAATGGTATTAGGGCATTGATAATTGCCATTAACACGACTAATTGCAATAATTAGAGCTAAAAATACAAGCTCGAAAATTAAATTTGAACGACCCATTTTGGTAAAAAATAATTATTATTATTTGTGATGGAAAGTTCAAGATTTTTGCATTTATATAGTAGAAATCTTAGGTTGATAAAAAAGTGTAACATAAAGTTAAAGTGAAATGAGCTTGGATTTTACATGTGAGCATGCATCTAACTTATAAAAAATGTGATTTATTGGACTATATGTGTAGTAGTAGCATAAAACATGTATAATACACTTTAAAATAAAAAGATATTATGATTTTAAAAGAAAGAATAATAGAAAAGAAAAAATTTATCACTTAGAAGCTTTTACAAAAAGAATTTTTCATATGTTGCTAAGTTATTTACTGGTAAAAACGCACTTAAATTTTTTTTTTTTTTGAGTTTCATATCTCAATTATCCATTGTTTTGTTTACCTATCTAAACTATCAATTTTTTGCAAGTTTTATACCTCAACTATCAAACCTTTTTATATTAGAACACACCTTGAAGTTGGTTCTCAAGGAGCATAATTAAGAAATTTGGGATTAAGTTTTAGTCATGTTAATATTTTTGAAGCAAATCTTTATTGATTTGTAACTTAAATTTAAAAGGATAATAAGATTCATTCATTCAAAAAGACGAATTTTTCCTCTCAAGAACTCATGCTTTAAGAACACACATAACAAGGGACCTGATTGACTGAAGAAGAACAATCTTGAAGTGTTGATGTTTAAATGTTTGTATTGTGCTGAAATTGTAGGATTCGTTTCTCATCTATAAAGAAATGTATCAAGTCCTTTCTCGATTACTGATTGTAGGAACACAGTTAGAGTTTGTGTCTTACGAATTAAAGTCTATATCAATTAGAGTTAGTTAATATAGTGGGCAATGGATGCATTGTTTTGTCTCAGTTAAGTAATAGAGTTATTACTTGTTGTGAGATTAAGAGTTTAATCTCTTGTAGTGTATTTGAAGTATGTATTCACTTTTGCTTGTGATTAGTGAAAACAGTTGAAAATCTTATGTGACAGGTCGTGGTTTTACCCCTTTAGCTTGAGTAAGGAGGTTAAAACTGTTTGTCTTCACTGTCGTTTAAATAAACTCTTTACTGCATTTCTTCCGCACTTTTAACCTAGTACTATAGCACACTGTGAAGCTTGCACATCTCAACAAGTACCATTATGGTCATCGCAGAAATCCTTCTGCAGAGTCGGGCCAAAACAAGAGTATTGGCTTGACTAATTCAAATTCAGAGTATGTTGGGCATAGTCATAGCATTTTTGGTTTTTCAGTTAACCAGCCAACACAACGAAGAAGAACATCTGATGTTATGAAGAATAAGAACGATCGCGGCAATGGATTCGTTCCTCCTAGTCCGAATAGACTAATAAAAAATAGCAAAAATCTATTTGATGATCTTGTAAGTTTCTTATTCTCTCTTTCATCTGCTTTGATGAAGTGATTAATATGTCATTTTCAGGAAAAAAAACCTGAAGGCACCAGATCCATGGGCTAATACACACGAAAAACTGATAAATCCGGGTAATTCTTAAAGATTGGTTGGTAAATGCGAATATAAACCTTAAAAATGATGGGACTATACGTAATGCTTCTCCAACTCATTACGGAGTAACATTTTGGATGCTCCAGGGCGCCAAATTCATGTGTTTATACATGAATAATCGAGAAAGTTGTGTCATTCCTAAAGTCTGGCTGGTAAATGCAAAATAAGCCTTAAAAATAGTGGGACTATACGTAATGATTTTTCTACTCATTGCGGAGATTCGCATAAAGTTTTTAGAAAATAATTTTGGGTGCTTCAAGGCATCAAATCCATGGGCATTTACACACGAAAAATTGGAAAAGTACCGTAATTCCTTAAACTTGGCTAATAAATTTGAAATAGGCCTTAAAATGGTGGGACTATACGTAATGCGTTCCACATAAAGTTTTTCAAGAAAAAAAATTAAGGTGCTCCAAGGCGTCAGATCCATGGGCTAATACACATGAAAAATTGGGAAAGTCACGTAATACCTAAAAATTTGATGGTAAATACGAGAATAGGCCTTAAAAATGGTGAGACTATACGTAATGCTTCCCTAACTCATTACGGAGGTCCTCATAAAGTTTATTTAGAAATAAATTTTGGGTATGTCACTCCCCGAGCCTACACCTTGGGCGGGACTAGCACTCGAGAACCATTGCTGGCCCCCAAGCGAACCCTTAGCCTGGCTAGACTCTTAGCGGAAGACTTACTCAACAGAAAAAGTACTTAAATGATCTGTCTGAATAAATAAACTGAGAATGTTTTAGAAAATAACATTCAACTTTGCCAAAATGGGAACTCAAGTCTTTAAAATCAAACAACTGAAATATCAAGACTAAAGAACTCATATCCAACTATCTATGAAGCCTCAAGATACTAAGAGGGATGTCGGGACAAGACCCTCAATCATCTTAACAATTGAAATAGCCAAAAGCAATAAAACAAAATATAACCAAAGGGATCCTCTAGAAAGCAAAGAGGCTCACCAACTGACTCTGAGTGCTCGACTGGATCAATGAGGCGCTGGATGCTGATCCTGGTTACATGTATCTCCATCATAAAATGATGCAAGCCAAATGACATCAGTACATTGAATGTACGAGCATGCGAGGAGAAAATTAAACATGACAAAAGCTTGAACTAAATTCTGAAAGAAACACTTCAGTTTTACTCAACTCAATGCACAAATAGACAATAGTAAAGATGCAGTTTATATAAAGCATTTAAACAGAAGGTAACAACTCAATTTACATATACAATAAAGTAATATAATTTTGTGGGAGTTTCTCTAACGGACAACCATCACTATGAGCTATGTGATGATACAACGTCTTGCCCACGCTACCAGAACTGTCCTATAACTTGCCGGGATATAGAACGCCTCAACTAAGTGGATCCACTAGTCTATGCTAAAGAGTATTAAGAAATTATCTAAAAAGTATGACCCTTTCTACCCACGTTGGCTATATGATTTATGGAGACTTTGAGTTATTATGAACTCGTCCCCATATCAGTGCTCAATACTACTCCCAAAATATACTCAGCTCATATGTTTAAAAACATAACTCCTTCTCTGTGATTTGAGGTTATTACTCAAAAAGCTTATCTCTTAAAAGAGATGGGACTCAAAACTACTAATGAAAACTCATTTGGAAATCGGTGTTTCCTCTCATCTTAAATGTGAAAACATTTACTTTTTGGGAATACATAGTCCCCGTATAATATTTTAAAGAAATGAACTCGACTCTACTCTTTCTCAATCTCAATGCTTAAGTCTTAAAACAAGTTAAAAAGATTTGCAAAAGACTTCATAAAATGACTCGAAGAACTCTCAAGAATTAAATCTTAACTGTACCTTGAATTTGAATTATGAATTCAAGGTAGCGATTCGTGAGAGGAAAAATCTTGTGATGTTTAGGAGTGTTTTTAGATAGTTAAACATGAGAAACGATGAAGAAATCACTGTCTGGAAACAAGTCCATGACGCAGAGATGTATTTAAATATTTGATCGCGAAATTAATTTTGAAACAGAGGATTCCACGTCCTATCCGCGATGTGGAGGTGATTTTTGTGCACTGGGGGAGCAGGTCCGCGACGCGGATTTGCGTGCTGAAATCTGCTTGACTTTTTTTTTCTTCATTTTCTCACCCTAATTTGCCTAAATTCGATTCTTTTTCTCAATTCCGCTTTAGATTCAGATACCTAATATATGTACACAATATTCTAACCCAAAACAACTCTTAAAATCGATAAAACTCTCTCTAGAAACTCATCGACCCCATCTAAGTTCAGGAATGAAAGAATTTCAAGAACACAACTCAAGAACATCAAATCCTCAATATTTTAGGATGAAAATTGCACTGAAATAAACATGTTTGGCGCATGGGTGAACAAACCCAACGCTATGTTAACTCACATACCTCGTAGGATTGAATCCTTGGCGAAATTCACAACCAAAATCGCAAGAACTTGACGAATCTTGAACTTTTCTTCTCCTTTCTCCTCTTGAGGTCTTTCTCCAAAAACCCTAGCATGATTTGGTAAATGCGTAAACCGAACTAACTCAGTTTAGACCCCAATTAAACTTCTAAAAACGAAATAAATTAATTGGGTATAGAAAAGACCAGCATACCCTCCTAAATTCCGGTTTAGACTTTTCTTATCTAGACAACCCGACTTAAAATGGGCATATCTCTCTCATACGAACTTGAAATTGATCAAACTTAGTGGTGTTGGAAAGATAATTCAAACATATTCCCTACGGTATCTTGTAGCCCACCTAACTCATCCTTTGCTAGGAGTTATGGTCATTTAAAGTTGACCCAAAACTAATACTTAGCTTAACTTTGCCAAACTTTCCAAATTTGATTATTTCCAAAAACGTTTTCTTATAATTCTAATTATTTCAATAGCGGTGTGTTACAATATCTCCCCCTTGGGAACATTCTTCCTAGAATGAGATTACTCTTAGTAGGCTAATGGTGTAATATCTAACATTCAGCTCAAACACCCAACAAGCAAATCTAACACATTAAGCATATCAATTAAAGAGTATTAAGAAGAGAATTAGTACCTTGATCTTGAATGTCTCCGAACTCAAAGAGATGATGATATCTCTTCTTCATGTCCTCCTCAGCTTCCTAAGTAGCTTCTTCAACAAACTGATTCCTCCATGGAACATTGACTGATGCTACATCCTTGGTCCTCAACTTGCGAGCTTGACTATTTAGAATCTGAACAGGAATCTCCTCATAAGATAATCTATCATTAATACCAACATCTTCTGTAGGTATAATAAGTGAGGATCATCCATACAATTTTCCAACATCAAAATGTGGAATACCGGATGACCCGCTGCTAATTCTTGGGGTAGCTCTAACTCATAAGCTACATTACCTATCTTTTTGGATATTCTGTAAGGACCAATATACCGGGGAATAAACTTCCCCTTCTTACCAAATCTCATAACACCCTTCATGGGTGAACCTTCAAGTATACCTAATCATATATTTCAAACTCTAGGTCTCTTCTCTTAACATCAGTGTAGGATTTCTGATGACTCTGCGCTGTTTTCAACCTCTCTTGAATAACCTTCACTTTCTCCATAGCTTTATGAACCAAATCTGGTCCTATTAACCCAGCTTCACCAACCTCAAACCATCCAATAGGAGATCTTCATCTTCTCCCATAAAGTGCCTCATACAGAGTCATTTGGATGCTAGAATGGTAACTATTGTTATAAGAAAACTTAATGAGAGGTAGGAGATCATCCCAATTACCTTTGAAATCAATCACACAATCTCTCAACATATCTTCTAGAGTCTGAATAGTGTTCTCTGCTTGACCATCTGTCTGAAGATGAAAAGCAATACTTAAGTTCACCTTTGAACTAAACCCTTTCTGGAATGACTTCCGCAATTGTGTAGTAAATTATGCACCTCTGTCTGAAATAATAGACACCGGAGCCCCATAAAGTCTGACTACCTCTTAGATATATAACTTAGCATAATCTTCTGTTGAATGGGTAGTCTTTATTGGTAAGAAATGGGTTGATTTAGTCATTCGGTCTACAATCACTCAAATGGAATCGTGTTGCCTGTGAGACCGTGGAAAACTTGTAATAAAGTCTATATTAATCATCTCCCACTTCCATTCCAGAATCTCTATATTCTGAGCCATACCATCGGGCCTCTGATGCTTTACTTTAACTTGTTGGAAATTTGGACACTTAGCAACAAATTCTGCAATGCCCTTCTTCATACTACTCCACCAATAAACCTCTCTCAAATCACGATACATCTTTGTGGAACCCAGATGGATGGAATATCTAGAGTTATGAGCTTCCTCCATAATCCTCTCTTGGAGTTCATCCACCTTTGGTACACACAACCTACCTTGATACCTCAATATACCATCTCCCACTTGTTTAAAATCCATCACTTTTTGCTTATGAACATTTGCCTTTAACTCAAGCAAAATAGGGTTTTGATCTTGCTTCTCTTTCACTTCAGACACTAATGATGATTCAGCCCCATTTATGACCACTACTCCTCCTTCTGTGGAATCCGTTAGTCAAACTCCTAATTGCACAAGTCTGTGCACATCTTTCGCTAACTCTCCCTTTTCTTCCTCAATATGGGCAGTACTGCCCATAGATAACCTGCTTAAAGCATCAACAACCACATTAGCCTTACATGGGTGATATAGAACACTCATGTTATAATCCTTGAGTAACTCTAACCACTTTCTCTGTCTGAGATTAAGTTCTTTCTAACTAAACACATACTGAAGACTCTTGTGATCGGTGAACACATCCACATGAACACCATAAAGATAGTGATGCCATATTTTCAAAGAAAATACTACGACAACCAACTCTAGATCATGGGTTGGGTAATTCTTCTCGTGAACTTTCAGCTGTCTGGAGGCATAAGCTATAACTTTACCATTTTGCATTAACACACAAGCCAACCCAACTCTGGACGCATCACAATACACAACAAAACCTTGCATACCCTTTGGTAATGTCAATACTAGGGCAGTAGTCAACCTAGTTTTCAATTCCTAGAAGTTTTTCTCACAAGCCTCAAACCATTGAAACTTCACTATTTTTTCTGAGTCAACTCAGTCAAAGGGGATGAAATGGATGAGAACCTTTTGACGAACCTTCTATAATATCCATCCAACCCCAAGAAACTCCTAATATCAGTTGGAGATGTGGGCCTAGGCCAATTCTGCACTGCCTCTATTTTTTTTAGTATCAACCTGAATTCCATCACCGAAAACAATGTGACCTAACAATGCCACAAACTCAAGCCAAAACTCACACTTAGATAACTTAGCATATAACTCCTTATCATTTAGAGTTTGGAGAATTATTCTGAGATGACTATCATGATCTTTCTCGCTCCTCGAAACAATCAGAATGTCATCAATGAATATGATAACAAACATATCTAAATAAGGCTTGAATACCCTATTCATAAGGTCCATGAATGCTACAGGAGCATTGGTATAACCAAAAGACATAACTAGGAACTTATAATGACCATAACGGGTCCTGAAAGCTGTCTTTGGAATATCACATTCCCTTACTCTCAACTGATGGTAGCCTGATATGAGGTCTATCTTGGAAAAACAAGTGGCACTTTGAAGTTCATCGAAGAGATCATCAATTCTCGAAAGAGAATACTTATTCTTGATGGTAACCTTGTTCAACTGACGGTAATCTATACACATCCTAAGAGAAACATCTTTCTTTCTCATAAATAAGACTGGAGCACCCCAAGGTGAGACACTTGGTCGAATAAAACCTTTATCTACGTGATCTTTCAACTTCTCTTTCAACTCTTTCAACTCTTTCAACTCTGCTGGGGCTATTCTATATGGCGGAATAGAGATAGTATGAGTATCAGGAAGAATATCTATACCGAATTCTATTTCTCTCTTAGGAGGGACTCTGGGTTGATCATCTGGAAAGACTTCTGGAAACTCACTCACAACTGGAACTGACTGAATATGAGGTGTCTTAACACTAGAATCATTAACTCGGACTAAGTGATAGAGAGAACCCTTGGAAACTAACTTTCTCGCCTTAAGGTATGAAATGAAATGACCCTTATGCACTACTGAACTGCTACTCTACTCTATAACTGGCTCATTAGGAAACTGGAACTTAACAACTCGAGTTCTACAATCAATTGAGGCATAACAGGCATAAAGCCAGTCCATACCTAGAATGGTATCAAAATCTACCATGTCTAACTCAACTAAATCAGCCATGATGCTTTTGTGATTGAAGGAAATGGTACAATCACGATAGACTCTCTCAACTAGAATAGACTCACCAACAGGTGTAGAAACACTGAAGGGCTTAGGAAGTTGCTCGGGAAGAATATTGAAATTCATGGCAATATAAAAAGTCACAAGAGATAGACTCGCTCCTGGGGTCTAGCAAATCATAAACATCAAAAGTGAAGACTTTGATCATACCAGTAACAACATCTGGAGAATTCTCTTGCTCTTGGCGAGTAGTGATAGCATACAGACGATTTGCCCCTCCACCGGTCCTTGATGTAGCTCCTCTAGGTGCAGCTCTGTCTGGAAAAGCAACTGAAGAAGATTGAGCTATATTGCCCTGATTCCCATTACCTTGCCTATTCTTAGGGCACTCTTTCATGAAGTGACCTTCTTGACCACACTTGAAACAACTAGTGAAGCCATCACGACACTTACCTGGGTGGTTCCAACCATACTTAGCACAAACAGGATCCCAGTTACCTCCTTGTGCCACACTACCTTGAGACTGTGCAGGTCTAGCTCTGAAGTGCTGTGAATTCTGAATATTGAACTCATTTTTGTTCCTTGGTGCAGGTGCACTAGCAGATGATGGAGCAAGTCCCTTTTGGTTTTGTTGGAAGGATGTCCGGTTGGCATTATTCTTCTGCTGCCCGGACTCATTCCCAGATGTCTTTGCCTTTTTGTTTCTGAACTATTCCCTATCCCTCAGCTTATCTCCTCAACCTGCTGCACATGAATCATCAGCCTCAGTATGTCCATATCACCTATTAGCATTGCAACCTTACCTTATTTACTCGACAGATGATACAATCCAGCAACAAACAGACTCATCTTACTCCTCATATTCGCAACCATTTCTGGGGTATAACGGGAAAGTTGGGTGAACTTCAGACTGTACTCATGAACACTCATTGATTCCTGCTTAAGAGTAAGGAATTATCGTACCTTTGCTTCTCTAAGTTCCCGGGGAAATAAACACCCCAAGAAGGCACTCTCAAACACATCCCAGCTTAAAATTGGTGCACCCTCAGCTCTACCTTTGCTCCATTGGTCAAACCAAATTCTAGCGACACTCTTCAATTGATATGCAGCTAGTTCTACCCGCTCAGCATCAGGAATGCGCATAACCTCAAACAATTTCTGAAGTTCCTCTACAAAGTTTTCTAGATCCTCAGTGATGCTTGAACCAGTGAAGCTTGAAGGATTCATCCTTAAAAATTCACGGATACTAGAAGTATCAGCCACTTCCTGTCGATTCTTTCTCTATCCAACTTGATTGGTCATAACTTGACTCAACATCCGGATAGCTTCCCAGAACTCAGCATTGGTGACCTCTCCTTGGGGTTGCACTTTAGGTGCATTAGGTACCCCATGCTCCTCAATATTTCTCATAGCAGGACAACCTCTGACAACTCTTCATAGAGGCATGATCTGAAAGACACTCGCAAACACGATTTAGCAAGAAATTTTATAGAGATTAACTCTATTGCACGAAGTGAATATGAAAGAAGTAAGATAGTTCCTAAATTTTACAGCCTCCTAATTATAAATGTGGCGCGCTTCATACCGATAACTAGGACTCTACAGACACAGCTTCATAGACTCCTTAGGACTCTTGAAACATGGCTCTGCTACCAAGTTTGTCACAACCTGAGCCTACACCCTGGGCGGGAGTGGCACTCGAGAACCATTGTTAGCCTCAAGCAAATCCTTGGCCTGGCTAGACTCTCAGTGGAATACTTACTCAATAGAAAAAGTACTTAAATGAACTGTCTCAATAGATAAATTGAGAATGTTTTAGAAAATAACATTTAACCTTGCCAAAATGGCAACTCAAGTCTTTAAAATCAACTAACTGAAATATCAATACTAAAGAACTCATATCTAACTGTCTATGAAACCTCTAGATACTAAGAGAGATGTCAGGACAAGACCCCCAATCAGCTTAACAACTGAAATAGCCAAAAGCAATAAAACAAAACATAACCAAAGGGATCCTCCGAAAATGAAGGAGGCTCACCAACTGACTCTGAGTGCTCGACTGGATCAACGAGACATTGAATGTTGATCCTGGTTACTGTATCTATATTATAAAATGATGCAGGCCAAATGACGACATTACGTTGAATGTACAAGCATGCCAGGAGAAAACTAAACATGACAAAATCTTGAACTGAATTATGAAAGAAACACTTACCTCAGCTTTACTCAACTCAATGCAGAAATAAACAACAGTAAAGATGCAGTTTATATAAAACATTTAAACAGTATGTAACAACTCAATATACATATATAATAAAGTAATATAATTTTGTGGGAGTTTCTTTAACCAACAACCATCACTATGAGTTATGTGATGATACAACGTCTCGCCCATGCTGCCAGAACTGTCCTATAACTTGTCAAGATATAGAACGTCTCAACTAAGTGGATCCACTAGTCTATGCTAAAAAGCATTAAGGAATCATCTAAAAAGTATGACCCTTTCTACCCACGTTTGCTACATGGTTTATGGAAACTGTTATTATGAACTAGTTCCCATATCGGTGCTCAATACTACTCCAAAAATATACTCGGCTCATATGTTTAAAAACATAACTTTCTCTATGATTTGAGGTTATTACTCAAAAATCTTATCTCTTAAAAAAGATGGGACACAAATTACTCATGAAAACTCATTTGGAAATCGGTGTTTCCTCTCATCTTAAATGTGAAAACGTTTACTCTTTGGGAATACATAGTCCTTATATAACATTTAAAGAAATGAACTCGACTTTACTCTTTCTCAATCTCAATGCTTAAGTCTTAAAACAAGTTTAAAAGATTTGCAAAAGACTTCATAAAATGACTCGAATAACTCTCAAGAATTGACTTTTAACTGTACCTTCAATTTGAATTATTAATTCAAGGTTGTGATTCGTGATAGGAAAGATCTTGTGATGTTTAGGAGTGTTTTTAGATAGTTAAACATGAGAAACGATTAAGAAATTACTGTCTGGGAACAAGTTTGCAACACAGAGATGTATTTAAATATTTGATCGCAAAATTAATTTTGAAAAAGAGGAGTCTGCGTCCTATCTGTGACGCGTAGGTGATTTTTCTGCACTGGGGGAGCAAGTCCGCAATGCAGACTTGCGTGCCGAGATCTGCTCGACTTTTTCCTTCTTCGTTTTCTCACCCCAATTCGCCTAAATTCAATTTTTTTTCTCAATTCCTCTTTAGATTCAGATACTCATTATATGTACACAAGATTCTAACCCAAAACAACTCTTAAAATCGATAAAACTCTCTCTAGAAACTCATCGACCCCATTTAAATTCAAGAATGAAAGCAATTCAAGAACACAACTCAAGAACATCAAATCCTCAATCTTTTAGGATGAAAATTACACTGAAATAAACATGTTTGGCGTGTGGGTGAACGAACCCAACGCTATGTGAACTCACATACTTTGTAGAATTGAATCCTTGGCGAAATTCACAACCAAAATTGCAAGAACTTGACGAATCTTGAACTTTTCTTCTCCTTTCTTCTTTTGAGTTCTTTCTCCAAAAACCCTAGCGTGATTTGGTAAATGCGTAATTTGAACTAACTCAGTTTAGACCCCAATTAAACTTCTAAAAATGAAATTAATTATTGGGTATGGAAAAGACCATCTTACCCTCCTAAAATTCGGTTTAGACTTTCCTTATCTAGACAATCCAACTTCAAATGGGCATATATCTACCTCATACAAACTCGAAATCGAGCAAACTTAGTGGCATTGGAAAGATAATTCAATCATCTTCCCTAGGCTATCTTGTAGCCCACCTAACTCATCCTGTGCTAGGAGTTATGGTCGTTTAAAGTTGACCCAAAACTTATACTTAGCTTAACTTTGCCAAACTTTCCAAATTTGATTATTTCCAAAAATGTTTTCTTCTAATTCTAATTCTTTCAAATAGCGGGGTGTTACAGGGTGCTCTAAGACGCCTGATCCATGGGATAATACACACGAAAAATTGGGAAAGTCATGTAATTCCTATAGTTAGCTGATAATGCGAAAAGGCCGTAAAAATTGTGGGATTATATGTAATGCTTCTCCAACTTATTACGGAGATCCTCATAGTGATGATATTCTGGGCTTTTGTAGTGAATCCTAGTTGGCAGCGCTTAAGTGGAAGGATTAGTCTCAGGTGGCATGCCACATCATTAAAAGTTTGTGGTGTTAACTCTTGAGGGTATTTGTGGTCTCTTAGGATCAGAGGCAAATTTAAGATTTCAAGAAGACGGGTGCACCATTGTTAGGGACGGCTTTGCCCCTTTATGAAAGGCAACTACTTTAGGCTTCCAAATTTGAAGGATCTCAATTATTTTAGAAATAATAAATATATATTTTTCATAAGAAAAATATTGAATACGATTTGCAAGAAAAAATATATTAAGAGAAAAAATTATTAGAAGAAAATTGATATACCTAGAGTACTATGTCGCAAGAAAGATTAAATGCATTGGTTATATGAATTATTGATTAAAAAATAATTATTAAAAGAATCCGATTGTAAAAAAAATATACAATTTTGTATCTCAAGAAATTTAAAAAGTAGACTTTATAAAAAGAAGGGAAAAGGGTAAAAAATGCTCTTAAACTATGCGAAAGGAACAAAAATGCCCTTCGTTTGTAGTTTGGTCCAAAAATGTCCTTATTGTTATTTAATGAGTCAAAAATGCTCATTCTCCAAATAAATATATTATTTATTTTCTTTTAACACATTCGTTTTTCTAATAATATTTTTTAAAATTAGGAAATGATTATCTTACTTCATTCAGGAAAAAATAAAAAAGAAAAAATTTCTTATTTTTTTATAATTATTTTTTATCATTATATAAATATAAATTAATAATGAATATATTATGATATTTTATATATGACATATATTATATGTCGAAATGGTACATGAAATTATTCTATTTTAATTAATAAAATGAGATTAAGAAGAAAAAAAATATTTCCTACATTTTTATTTGTTAAAGTGATTTTAAAAGAAAGAAAATAAGAACATGATTCTTTAATAATATTTTAGTTAGGAAGAAGATGTGTTTAAAAAGGAAAAAGGAAATAAGAACATGGTTCTTTAATAATATTTTAATTAGGAAGAAGATGTGTTTAAAAAGGAAAAAAAAATACTTTTTGACCTATTTAATAACTATAGGGGCATTTCTGGACCAAAGTATTGACTGCAAGGGCATTTTTGGACCAAAGTATTGACGGTAAGGGAATTTTTTAGCCAAACAATAAACGGAAGGCATTTTTTGTTCCTTTCACATAGTTTAAGGGCATTTTTTTTATCCTTTTCCCTAAAAAGAATATTATTTTTTCTTAAAAGTTTAAGGCCTCGGTTTGATTTTGTCTTAGACCACTTGTGCGTTTGAGCCGCTACTGATCATTGCACGTAAGATAAGATCTAAAATATTATAATTGATTTTGTTAGTTTGCTTACTAAGAATGGTGATTTCAGTTGAAAGAACGAAAAAGAAGGAAGAAATGAGTTTTTTCACCTGGGAAGTTCGAGCGCTACTTTGTGTTTTTTGTGAAATAAAATGCTTGCAATGGAATTGCTGTTTGAGAGAAGAGATATCCATTGGGACGGAGTTGACAGAATGGCACCCGCTTTCTTAAGGATCTTCGCTAATTCAACTACTTTTCTTTTCCGGGAATGAACTAGCCTGAGGAAATGGGCATCAAGCCTATAAGTCAAGTATGCAAGAAGAGTTTATAGGCGAAGACACTCTCAGTCGAAGATAGGGCAGTCTTCCTAGCTTTAGGGTCAATCGAATAGATAGAAGATCTAGCGCCTCGGTCAGAGAGAATGGGGCACGAGTTCGTGACCTAATAGAATAGTGTTTTGTGATCCCGTAGAAAGCTATCATACTTAACTTTAGATTTTTTTTAAATTGTTTTTTTTTTGTAAAATCTATGTATATATAAAAAGATAAGAAAAAATGTCTACGTGTCAACACCACAAGAAAAAAAGAATTTAAAAATTATTAAATTAATTTAAGATCTTAAAATAAAAATAAAAATTACAAACACTATAAAAATAATGAAAAATTCAACAAGCAGTTTTTACAACTTTTTTAAAAAATTCAAAAATTTAAAGTTACCTTAACTTTTTACTGTTTTCAAAATATTTTTTATTCTTTTGATTTTGAATAAAAAAAAGGAGATATGAAATAATAGTATAATAATTGTATCATCTTTCATAAAATATCAAGTCGGAAAATGATTTTGAAACAAAGCACTTCATTTATTTATTTTATTTGTTAACTTAAAATTTTATTATGTAAACTTAGTTACTATTTTTAAATTTTAAACTGAATGTCAAACAAATAAAATAACAAATCTGACGTTAAAACAAATACAAACATCTTTTTCAAAATAACTATTAAAACTCCTTCTGAATATTTAAAATTAGAATTACTACCAAAATTATCAGCAAAAAGTTAGAATTAGACTTACTACCAATTAAAAATCTATTTTTTAAATTAAAAATTCAAATTACGAAACACAAAAAAATAATTTAAATAACTAATTAACAAAAAAGTAGAAAATAAAAACTGTCTTTTGACAAAAAAATATCTCCTACTTTTAATTTAAAATTTGAATTTCAAAACATAACTAACTAACTTTATCCCTATAAAATACACAATTCCATAACCCCACGACTTCCAAAAATAAACTGCTACCCACAAGTTTATCAACCCACTTTTTCATAAAAATATATTACTTCCAGAACTTCTGTCATCATCCACTTCTATAGTTTAACATGTATTGTGCATGATCCAGTCCGTCTTTTTATTTCTTGATTGGTTTAGCCATCTCCTCGGCCAAATCATGATAAGGTGATGTGCACCAACATCAATGTTTTTGACTGGCGGGACGATAATTAATAGAGTTGGATTATCATAATGACTACTCAACTTTTTTTCCTAACTTGAATAATGATGCCTCAACTTGAAATGTATTACATGATCATGTTGAAACTATGACTAAATCATTTAATTCAAGTATATGAAAAAAGTTATATGACTGAGATGCAACTATTCATGAGTTATTTCAGGATCAGATTTTGTTATTAGTTGATGTGTTGATGGTAATACAAAAATATCTAATCTATTTAATTTATAAAATTTGAATAAATTATAATCTATAGAGTATTGCTATTCTGTTATTCATTTAATAATAATAATAATAATAATTACACATATAATTTTACCCTCTTGGTGTTTTATTGCTTAAAATATCTGTGATCTATTGTCAATAAAGTCTTTTCTTTATTTTCTTGACTTAACCATGTCCTTTGCTTCAAATATTGTTGGATTCATTCTGACTTTTGTTGTCTATTCAGTGCGGAAGTGCAATACCTGATGAAGGCGGCAACTGCATTCGATGTGAGGATTGTTTAATTTGCACAACGGCAAAAGACATCGGTGTTTATAGAACTCCCAAAACTGATATAGTGTGAATGGGTAGTTTTTAAACGTCAAGGGTTGAAGGTGTATTGTGAAACGGGGGTTTGAAACTCTAATTCCGACGTTTTGTCTCCTCGCAGGCCGCCAGGGCGGGCCGCTATGGCGGATGGGGTCCGCCGTAGCGGCCCAGTCGCAAATTAAGTCGGGATTAAACCCCAAAAATGTTATTATTCTGCAACTTTCATTCTTGAGAGCTAAGAAATGACTCAGGGCAAGTTCTTGACAGTTTTCCACCTCTTCTAGCGCGAAAGGTAAGAATTTTACTCCCCTAATCCGTTTTTCGATCCGTAGAACTTAGATTCATGGGTAATTATCATTGGGGAGGATTTTGACCTGAAAATAATGGTGGAAAAAGCTCTAAGTTGGGTATTGTGATCTTGGGTTTGGCCTAGGGTTGATAATTTCAATTGTAAGCCGGGTAATTAGGCCTCGTTTATTGATCATTGAATTAATTTGTTGTTTTTAGACCACGAACAAGCGAAAAGAATTCGGAAAGGGAAGATTCAAGTACCTTAGAGGGGTTCAACCTTGGTTTCGAGGTAGTTGATGGTTTGATTTCATGTTTGTGTGATGTATGTTGGTAATTGCTTCATTGTAATGCATGTATGTATGTGAATAAAACACTATTGATCCAACCAAATGAATTATGTATGAATGAACAAATGTATGTCATGATTCAACACTTGATTGTATGATTGTGAGTATGTACATTATGAGTGTGAATGTGATTGTGGTTGTGTTGAATGGATTGTGTGTCATGTTTCGACACACTAATTGGGATCGGGTGTCACGTTCCGACACATATATTGGAGCGGGTGTCACGTTCTGACACACTAACTGGATCGGGTGTAACGTTTCGACACATATATTGGAGCAGGTGTCACATTCTGACACACTAATTGGGATCGTGTGTCACGTTCCGTCACACTAACAGTTTGGGTATGGGTTCTATGAGAGGACCATTGAATTGTCATATCTACTTGTTATTCAGAATGTGTAATTGTACATTGCTCCTGAAATGATAACCAATGTGCATATATATTCTGTACATGTCATGTTTACTATGTTGTAACTTCTTATATATGTTTCTCTTACTAGAATAGTCGTGTGATCCTACTAGTACACTGTGGTTGTGTACTGATACTGCACTTGCTCATTCTTTGTTGAGTACAGGGCATCTTTAGGCGACATTAATAGACCTCATCTAGGAGATCAGTGATTGAGATCGAAATTCAAAGGTGAGCCAGTTCTTTTAGGCTGTCATGGAGTCCGTCCTATTGTTTAGTCCATTTCCTTCGGACTTAGACTAATCAGCTATTTCTTATTTTAGTTGGGGTTGTACCCATTTTTCTTAGACTTGTTGCACTTTAGATGTTTTGGTACAATGACTTTCAGGTTCTAAGGGTTAGACTTCCGCGTTGGTTTGGTTAAGTTGTTTATTTTAACTTTTGGAGTTTATGGGAACTCTATATAATTTTTGCATTTAAACCTTCTTCTGTATCTTTAAATGCTTAGTTTTTCATTAACTTGGCTAAAGGGGTTGTAGTAATGGTTCTCCCACCGGAGGGTTAGTGTGGGTGCCAATCATGACGGTCTGGGTTGTAACAAAGTTGGTATCAGAGCCCAAGGTTCGTTGATCTCATTATACCAAAACGAGTCTAGTATGGTCTTGCGAAACTGTACGGATACGTCTGTACTTTTCTTCGAGAGGCTATAGGACTTTAGGAAAACTCATTTCTTTCTTTCTTCGTGTTATTACTTGAATTCAATTGGTATCTAGGTGATACAAATTGATATCTTTCCTCTTTCACTCTATGGTCAGAACTAGAGCAACAGAAGTGGTAACACCAACACTAGCAAGAGAGGACGTGTCCTTCCAAATAAGCATGTTTCCCCGATTCAATTCGGGCATGTAATGACTAGTGACAAACATGAGGTTTTATTTATGTTCTTAAGGTTGATCTTGTTGATTGTCATGAGCTGCTTCATAAGATGGATAAGGTAGAGTGATTCGGCATTGAGTTTATGATATACCAGATCAAGGGAGACACCAAAATGTGGTGGTGGTCTCATGTTGAGTGTCGACTAGTAAATGCACTACTCGTGACTTGGGAAATATTTTATAGCTTTCTGTATGGAGAAGTATATACCCTTAACTTTGAGGGATAGGAGGAGAGATGAGTTCCTGACTATAGAGCAACAAAATATATTTGTTCCAGCCTTTAAGGAAAAAAGTTAGTGTTTATCCAAATATGGTATACCACTTTGCTTCATTCTAAAAGAGCAAGTTCATCGTTTTGTGAAGGGATTAAGGTCAGATTTGCAGATCCAAGCTTATAGGTGGCTGATTGAGCAAAATCTTTTCAGGAAGTGGTTGATTTTGTGATGAAGGTAGAAGGGGGTGAATTCAGAAGACTTTGCCAAGGTGACAACATTCAAGAAGTTTGTAAGGGAAGGTTAGATAATGAACACCATTACTTTGGAAAATGCATTTAGTATTGTTGTCATAACAAGTATGGGTTGCTTAGTAAATGATGAAATTATGTTGCGACAATTGAGTTTATAATCTCTACTGTGATTTCCTAGATTGAGTGTATATCAAAGAGGGTCATGATACGACTACTACAATAGCAGCGATGCTTACTTGGTTAAGTTATTAAGTGTGTTACAATTGTGGAGAACATGGGCATATGAGGAGGAAATCAGGGAGGTCGTGGAGGCAGGGGAAATGGTAATGCAGGTAGGGGAGCAGTGCCGCCAGGAAAGAAGGCTGCCCCTCAAGATGACAGGGCTCAGTTTTATGCCTTTTCGGGAAAGACCGAGGTTGAGGTGTTTGATGCAGTGATCATATGTACTATTTTTGTCTGTTCAGTTTTCCTTGTGATTTGATGTGGTTTGTGATGTGCTTGATGCCTCCATCCATGTTTCTACCCAGTTGGAGAGTCAGTCATAGTCACCCAGGTATATCGTACTTGTCCTAACTTATTTATGTTTTTTCAGACTTGGACTGATTTAGTGATTATGAATATGACTCACTTTGATATAATCTTAGGCATGACTTGGTTGTCCCCCTATTATATTGCGCTTAATTGTAATACTAAGTCGGTAACTCTAGAGATCCCGGGTAGGGAGAGATTAGAGTGGGAAGGGGTGTACAAGCCTAAGTCAGCTAAGGTCATATCTTTTGTGCGGGCTAGGAAACTGGTAGGGCAGGGGTGTTTGGCTTATTTTGCTCATATTTGGGGTGTTGATGCCAAGTCTCCTTCTTTTGAGTCTATTCATGTAGTGTCTGAATTTAAGAAAGTGTTTCCTACTGATTTGTCTGGTATGCCTCCGGATAGAGATATAAATTTCTACATTGACTTGGAATCTAGCACTCACCCTATCTTTATTCCTCTTTATTGCATGGCTTCAGCAAAATTGAGAGAGCTTAAAGCTCAAATCCAAGAGCTTCTTGATAAAGGTTCCATCCATCCTAGTGCTTCCCCGTGGGGTGCTCCTATCTTGTTTGTTAAGACGAAGGATGGTAGTATGAGGACTGGTGATTTTATCTTAAGCCATAAAGAAGTGGATTGATACCGAAATGACAAGCTTATGGATAAAGAAAGTCTCATTGAGTATACTTGGGTGAAAGACCCAGCGCGCGGAGGATCCGTTGAGAATTTGTCTCGGTAGGGAACTGTACGATCTTTTCCCCTATTGTATTGAATCAATAAAAAAAAGAGGTCAGTGCTACGGCCTATCGCTCTCCACTATGAAAAGGTTCTGCTGTAATCACTCTGAATAAGACATCCATTCCCCTTTCAAATGAAAAGAGAACTAGAATTTTCTCTTCATCATTGAAATATTCCATTCAATCGCAGTGCGGTGCTCTCAAAAAGCTCAATCCTCTAAGGATGAAATAAATAGATCAGGAGTTTGACCTGGCGTATAAAAGTTGGGTTAGTCCTTTGAATTTGATGAGTATACCTGAGCTTGAGGTGTCATGTTGATGAAAAGGTTGACTTCGTAGTATTAGTCAGGGCTGACTGAGCATAAAGGTAATAAGAGTTTGTGATGGGATGCAACTGTATAATACGATTATGGATAAGCTAATTTTGTATAGTAAGTACGACTCGTGAGTATCTAAGGTTGTGGTTTCCTAATATTTAATGAGTAACATGGTTGTATGGAAGGTTTTAAGAGATGGTAGGACACCACTCGAATAAAATTTAAAAGAGCTAGAGTCATAATGAAGAAAAATAGTGGGACATAGTACAACCTTTAGAGAGAGGCGAGCGCAAGAATATTTTATTTGATTGCAAAGGCTAAATAGGTGTCTTCAGAGGGGTAGATAATTGGGTTAAGAGACGCGTGAATTTATTCATTTGTTGTGGCTATGGCAATAGTGTCACAGGTCCATCAAATGGGTTAAAAACTACTGGAAAAGACTTGAGAAAGGAGTGTACATACATTAGCTCGAGTGTGATGATAAAAGCTTTGTTTTTGAGTTTAGTAATGTGTACGATTGAATATTTAGCGAAGGATATTGTAAGATCGATAGAGATGCGATCAATGATAAGCGAAGATCCATCAATTCATAATAATCTTCAAGGTACAAGCTAATGTTGATAGATAAGGGGATTGTGTTATACGATTGAATTTACAATTCAGATTATTTTTCATTGTAAGTCTACATTCGTGGTGATATATTTTGTCAAGGTATGAATTGGCAAGGTGAGAAATGATCAATTGTATCAGGTATTCAGTAATTGAAAGGACTTACACTTGGGTTGAGTCGTAAAGTTTATTATTGTTGACTATTAAGTACCTAAGAAAGGTTTTCAGTTAAAAGTGTTGGTTTATAGTGAGGTAAATGGTCTAAGTGTTTATGATGGTTGTAAGTATGATTTACTAGATATGCTCACACGTGTTTCACTTTTGTGGGTGGATCATGTGTACCGATCATGCGATGTTCTCTTAGTACAATATGAGGATCATTGAGTCAAATTTTACTGTTCTTAAGAGTAATCTACAATCACAATTACTAAATCTAGCATTTCGATAGTGTTTTTAGGGGGTTTGTATGCTTGGACATATCCCTCGACGAGTATTTGATGTCTAAAGATCAAATTTTTATAACTTAAGCTCATGGGAATTTATATTGTGAGATGGAGATGTTGTTAAGAACTATGATTGTATGGGTGTTATGAGTGTGTGTTGGTTGGTTTATGTTCACTTCTAATTGTAGCGAGTATTGATTTGGAATTTTATCATGCTTAAGTGCGAAAGGATTCGTCATGATGATTGTGTGAAGGTATTTGATAACATGTTGCAGACATATGTACGATCAACTTTAGTGGTTATTGGGAATTGCTTTTGTTGTTAGTTAAGTTTACATACAACAATATTTATCACTCGAGTATTGAGATGACTTCATTGAGGCATTGTAGGGGATGATGTGTAGGTATTCAATTGGTTGGTTTGAGGTTGGATATGTGAAACCCTTAGGGGGTTGATTTGGTGAAAGATGCTCAAGATAAGGTGAGAAGCATCCAAGGTAAGCTTTTAGCAATCCAGAGTCGACAGAAAAGTATGCAGACAATAAGGTAAGGGACATGACATTTCAGGTTGGGGAGCAAGTTCTTCTAAAAAGTGTCACCCATAAATGGGGTGATGAGATTCGGCAAGAAGGGCAAGTTTAGTCCTCGATACATCGGGCCATTTGAGATCCTTGACTCTATAGGGCCTGTGGCTTATATGTTGGTCTTACCTCCTAGCTTTTTGGAGTTCATCCAGTATTTCATGTGTCCATGTTGAAGAAATATCATGGGGACGGGGATTACATCATAAAATGGGACATATTTTTGTTAGAATAGGACCTCAGTATGAGGAGGGACCGATTGCAATTCTTGATCGTGATATTTGGAAGTTGAGGAACAAGGAGATTAAGTCCGTGAAAGTTCAATGGAAGCATCGTTCGGTTGAGGAAGCTACTTGGGAAATCGAGAAGGACATGCGAGACAAGTATCCCCAATTGTTCGACCATTCAGATACTACTCTACTCTTACCTTAGCCCATTTTTCCTAGTTTGTCACTCGGGGACCAGTGATAGGTAAATTGTTATCTATTGTAATGACATGTTCCCGTCGTTATAGAAAATCCAATGGGGAAAGAATTGGGACCAGAAAACTTTTGAGTAGTGAGTTGAAAATTCCTAGCCTAGTCTAGATTTGGACAAAATCTGAGTCGGGTGAGGTCTAGGGAAATATTGTAATTAATGAGATGTTTAATAACAAATTTGATTACATAGTGGATAGCTAAGATGTTAAGGAACCCGTACGACTTTACGAAATCGAATTCGGGCGTGTAGAACTCTCGAAACTGATATTTGCGTGAACGGGTAGTTTTTGAACGTCAAGGGTTGAAGGTGTGTTGTGAAATGAGGGTATGAAACTCTAATTCCAACGTTGTCTCCGTGCAAGCCGCCAGGGCGGATGGGGTCCGCCGTAGCGGCCCAGTCGCAAATTAAGTCAGGATTAAACCCCAAAAATATTATTATTCTGCAACTTTCATTATTGAGAGGTAAAAAACGACCCAGGGCAAGTTCTTGACAGTTTTCCACCTCTTCTAGCGTGAAAGATAAGGATTTTACTCCCCTAATCCATTTTTCAATCCGTAGAACTTAGATTCATCGATGATTATCATTGAGGGAGGGTTTTGACCTGACACTAATGGTGAAAAAAGGCCTAAGTTGGGTATTGGGATCTTGGGTTTGTCCTAGGGTTTATAATTTCGATTGTAATCTGGGTAATTAGGTCTCGTTTATTGATCCTTGCATTAATTTGTTGATTTTAGACCACAAGTAAGAGGAAAGAATCCAAAAAGGGAAGATTCAAGTGCCTTAGGAGGATTCAAGCTTGGTTTTGAGGTATGTGATAGTTTGATTTCATGTTTGTGTGATGTATGTTGGTAATTGCTTCATTGTAATGTATGTATATGAATGAAACACTATTGATCAAACCAAATGAATTGTTTATGAATGAACAAATGTATGACATGATTCACACTTGATTGTATGATTCTAAGTATGCACATTATGAGTGTGAATGTGATTGTGGTTGTGTTGAATGGATCGGGTGTCACGTTCTGACACACTAACTAGGATAGGGTGTCACATTTTGACACATATATTGGAGCGGGTGTCATGTTCTGACACACTAACTGGGATCGGGTGTCACATTCTGACCCATATATTAGAGCGGGTGTCACGTTCCGACATAGTAATTGGGATCGGGTGTCACATTTCAACATACTAACAGTTTGGGTATGGGTTCCATGAGATGACCATTGAATTGTCATGTCTACTTGTTATTGAGAATGTGTAATTGTACATTGCTCCTGAAATGATAACCAATGTTTATATATATTATGTACATGTCATGTTTATTATGTTGTGACTGCTTATATATGTTTTGCTTACTGGAATAGCCTCGTGATCCTACCAATAAACTGTGTTTGTGTACTGATACTACACCTGCTCGTTCTTTGTTGAGTATAGGGCATCTTCAGGTGGCTATTGACAGACCTCGGCTAGGAGATCAGTGATCGAGATCGGATTTCAAGGGTGAGCCAGTTCTTTCAGGCTGCCATGGAGTCCCTCCTATTGTTTAGTCCATTTCCTTCGGACTTAGACTAGTTAGTTTTTTCTTATGTTAGTTGGGGTTGTACCCCTTTTTCTTAGACTTATTGCACTTTAGATGTTTTGGTACAATGACTTGTAGGTTCTAAGCGTTAGACTTCCGCATTAGTTTGGTTAAATTGTTAATTTAAACCTTTGGAGTTTATGAGAACTCTATATAATTTTTGCATTTAAACATGCTTCCGTATCTTTAAATGCTTAGTTTTTCGTTAACTTGGCTCGAGGGGTGTAGTAATGGTTCTCTCACCGGAGGATTAGTGTGGGTGCCAATCACGACGGTTTGGGTCATGATGGGAATAGACATATATTAATAAGATTAAGTCGTATGGAAGATTTCATTAACATAATGTCAAAAAATGCTTATTATATTATTGCTAAAGATGTATATGCATATCAAATGCGACCTTTAATCTATGATGCCAAATTCAAACCTGAGGAGGAGACTACTCTGTTCTCATTAGGATCGCCTGTGGGGAAGCCGGTGCAGTTGGACCTGGCAACAATTAATAAAACACGCCCAAGTTGTGCGAGAGTTAAAGTTCAGGTGGACCGTATTACAAATCACCTGGAGTGGGTAGAGATAGAAGTGATCAGTCCAAGAAAGCAGAGTACAATGATTGAAAAGATCAAAATTCACTATGACTTTTATTGTCGCACATGTAAGTTGCAACAAGGACACAATGAAGAAGAATGTAGAACAATTCTTCCTGAATTAAAGTATGCTAAAGAACAAGAGCTTCAAGAGGAAGGGGAGATACCTCAACATCATGATCAAGAGTGAAATCATCAGATCAACATGAGACATAAAATGTTCATAAAAAATGGTGCCCAACTAAAAAAGTTTTCATCATGGATAGGACTAAAGAAGTATATTCCAATGGTAAAAATATAGTGGCAACTGACAATGCTTTTGACTGTTTGGCAGTGGAGACACAATAGGATCACCTAGCTATGGAAAAATATGAGTAGTCACAATGCAAAAATTAAATAATGTGTAGGTTCAACAAAGCCAGAGCGAAATATCAATGAAGAAATAAATTGATACAGTGTATGAAGTAACTCTGCTGCTCAGGAGAGTTAGGTTAGCAAATTAAATAGTAGCGATATCTGCAGCACACATGAGGATATTCAGGACAATCAATCAAAGTTAGAAGAGGTGGACAAGACCACAAACCTCAAGGAGGAGAATTTAGCTCAAAAAGAACAAGCAAATACTGATTAATCAAAGCAGTTAGATCATTGGTAATAAAAAGTAGATAGAAAGGATGGGGAACAGTTAGCATGTACTGATGTCCAGCAGTCCACTGTGATTGCTAATGTTGAGTACCTTATACCATTGTAGATGATATCTATAAACCCTTAAGAGGTTTCAAATTGTACAACATTAGATCACAAAGAGCATCTCCCCATTATTTCTTATACAGAGAAAGATTCTCCCATACAAGACCTACATGAAATTATTTCACATCAGTTGCATGAAGTTAATATAATTGAAAGTAAGGAAAGCAGGGTTGATGGGGTGGAGGATAAAGATGAGAATAATAATAATATCAACTCTAGAATGGTTGAAATGGAAGCAAGATTATCTTCTCATGCAATCTCAAAAGGATTGAAAGGTAAAAATAAAGGGGAGAACAACAAAGTTGAGAAGAATGGTACGATGACAGGAACATCACTAAAGATGGGGGTTAAATCTGGTGTTAAATGAAGTATGAGAATTCATAAGGCTTTTCACAGAGTCTAAATGTTAAATAGACACCACAAGTTCTTCATGATTGCATTACTAGAACCATTCAAGGACACAAGGAATATTTAAAGTTTTAAGAGTAAGTTGGGGATGAAGTACGTCAATTATAATATCAATGGAAAGATTTGGGTGTTTATACAAGATCATATTCATGTGAGGATGATTTCTGATTCTGAACAACAAATAACATTGCAACTAACCCTAGAGGATGGAATACAAATGGTTACTACCCTAGTTTATGCCAAATGTTCTTCTCTTGAAAGATTAAGCTTGTGGGATGATCTTTCTTCCATTAGGCAGAATTTGACTCTCCCATGACTGGTAGGTGGTGACATTAATGTTATCATGAGGGCTAAGGAAAAAATTGGGGGTCTACCTATATATCCTCAGGAGTTTGAAGAGTTTTCTTTCTACATAAACTTATGTGATCTATTTGATGTCCATGTTAGAGGAAGCCCATTCACTTGGTGGAAAGGTAGGGCTGATGAGGCTTGTATTTTCAAAAGACTAGATAGGGTGGTAACTAATCAGGCTTTGGTGGATGTTGGTGGTGGTGTGGAGGTTCAACATTTGACTATAACTGGCTCTGATCATGCACCTTTATTATTTAGTTGTGGAGGCAAGCTTAACAGTTCCATAAACCTTTTTAAGTTTCTGAGGTTTTGGACAAGTAGACATGATCTTAAAGAGGGTTTTAGGAGTAATTGGGTGGTTGAGAGTACAACAAATGTATTTATTGACATCAAATCTAAGCAAATGAGAATCAGACAAGTTCTGACTAGATGAAGTAAAGAAAAATTTAAGGATATTTTTAGGCAATTTATCATCAGAGAAGAAATTGTGAGAATAGAGGAAAAATTGTTTGAAGAATACCCTACTGCCTCAAATAGGGTTGTTCTTCAAAGGGACCATGCTGAGCACAATAAGTACTTGCAATATGAGGAGGAGTTTTGGAAACAAACGGCTAATTTACAATAGTTTTCTGAAGGGGATAGAAACACCAATTTTTTTCACTATTTTGTAAAGGAAAAAAGAAAGAGGTTAGGGATAAAGAGCATGTTACTGGAAGATGATAGGTGGACTGAGGGTGATAATCAATTGTCTTCTGAAGCCATAAAGTTTTACCAGGCTCAATTTACTGTTATTAATAACAATGAGGAATATTCACTTCTTCAGAATATCCCTAAGTTGGTCTCAGATTCTAACAATTAAACGCTGAATATAGTACCTACTGGAGAGGAGGTTAAGAGGGTTGTATTTGCATTAAATAGAGATAGTGTATGTGGGCCTGATGGATTTTCATGTCTATTCTATAAATATTGTTGGGATATTGTGTGTCTTGATGTTACAGAATAGTGCAGGCTTTCTTTGAAGGTAATACACTACCTAAATCTATTACTCATACTAATTTGGTATTACTTCCTAAGAAAGAAATTATTCAGACTTAAGGCCAATTAGTTTAAGCAATTTCTTGAACAAGGTCATCTCTAGAATCATACATGACAGGATAGAAGATTTGCTCCCTAAGATTGTCTCCCAAAATCAATCTGACTTTGTGAAGGGAGAAGTATTACTAAGAATGCATTGCTAACTCAGGAGATAATTACTGATATAAGGAAGAAAGGAAAGGCAGCAAATGTTGTTATTAAGCTTGATATGGCTAACACTTGTGAAAGAGTGAATCAGAGATTTTTTATTCAAGTTCTAGAAAGAATAGGGTTTAACAGTTTGATGTTAGATATGGTTTGAAGGTTAATTGCAAATATCTGATATTTCATTATTAAAATCCCATGGTTTCTTTCACTCTTCTAGAGGGATGAAACAAGGTGATCTCTTATCCCCTACTCTACTGAGGTGTTGACACGAACTTTGAACAATCTATTTGAGGACAAAAAAATCAAAAGTTTTGGCATGCCTAAATGGAGTGACTACATTAATCATCTTGCATATACATATGATACAATCATCTTCTCATTTGTAGATCCTGTCTCTTTGAAATTGATTATGCAGACTCTTGAGAGGTATGGAAAAGAATCTGGTCAGATGATTAATAAGCAAAAGAGTCAATTTTGTATGTACATGAAGGCTGCCAGAGAAATCATACAAAAGGCGAAGGATATTACATGCTTTACTAGAGGAGAATTCCCTATTATGTACTTGGGATGTCCCATCGGACATGCAAGAAAGAGAAGGGTTCATTTCTCTGAACTTATTAAGAAGGTACAAAATAAACTACAACCGTGGAAGGGGAAACTATTATCCTTTGGGGGAAAAGTTATTCTTATCAACAGTGTCCTACAAAGTAATCCTATATATTTTTTGTCCTCTCCATTGTTCCTCCCAAGTGTGTGATTCATGATCTGTATAGAATATTTGCAAAGTTTCAATGGAACTTTAGGGAGGAAGGGAGAAGCAAGCATTGGGCATCATGGGTAGATTGCTGCTTACCCAAAAATGAAGGTGGTTTGAGATTCAAATCTCTGTTTGATGTGTCAAAGGCTTTGTTTACTAAATTATGGTGGCAATTTAGAACCAAAAAGTCTTTGTGAACAAATTTTCTATGGAAAAAATATTGTAAACATATAGACCCCAAGTGGTACATTGGCAAGGAGGTTCTAAAGCCTGAAAACTGGTATTGGAAGCTAGAGATGTTATGGATCAAGATATATGGTGGGCACCAAAGTGTGGTCATTCAAGTATTTGGTTTGATAACTGGACTCAATTAGGAGCAGTTTTCTATTATCTTCCTATATTAGACCAGCATTATAATACATATGAAGATGTCAAGCAGTTGTTATTACAAGGTAAGTGGAACAATGAGCTATTGGAGCAGTTATTTGATGAAGAAGTGGTAAATCAAATTCATAGGGTATTGGCAACAGTAGGGAAATCAAAGGAACGGGATAAAGCCTGAGGGATGCTAGCAAGCAATGGCAAATTTACTATTAAATCTGCTTGGGAGGCATTAAGAAGAAGAAGTTTAGATCAGGGGGAGATGAAATTCATATGGCAAAAGGGAATTCCATTCAAAATATCTTTTTTCATGTGGAGACTCTAGAAGAAGAGAAATCCCATTGGAGAAGTTCTAGAGAAAATCAAGGTGGAAAGTGAAGTGAAATGTTGTTGTTGCAATAGTAATCATCAGGAAACTTTTGAACATCTTTTTGTTCAATGTCCAAATGCTTTAAAACTATGGAAGATGTTAGTTGGGGTAGCTAGTATGGAATGTTATGGCGTTCAGCTGAAACAAATGTGTGATATTTGGTGGAAGTTTGAGTGTGCTTCTAAGTTGAAACCTTTAATTGTTGTTGTGCTTAGGTTTATTGGGTGGCAACTTTGGAAAAGAAGGAATAAATAAGAAATGGAGGCATGATGTCTTTTATCTCTATGGTGGAGGGAAATCAACAGAAACTTGGTTATGTTAGCCAAGTATATGTACCCTTGGTTACCTGATATTCCTGATACTTGGTCTTTAGTGGTCAAGTTCTTTGAAGATTACATACCAGTGATATCTTGTAAGGTGGTGAGATGGACATGTCCTGTAATGGACTTTAAATGTAATACCGATGGAGGATTGAATGCTATGACAGACAATTTTTCTAGTGCATTATGTATAAGAGATGTTGAGGACAATTTTGTTTATGTAGAAACAAGAAATATTGGAAAGGAATCAGTGCTGATGGCAGAAATGAAAGCCCTAATGTTTGGGCTAGCGTATTGGTGCACTCACAATATATTGTCGATTGTTTTAGAAACAGATTCTTTGATATGTAAAAGGGTACTTCATGGAGTGTGGGAAACCCCATGAAATGTTTCAGTTGATGCAAATTACTTAAAGAGGGTCTTAGTAGAAACTGGGCCTTGGTCGAACATATTTACAAAGAGGGCAATCAAGTCGCAGATTTGTTTTACTAATATAGTTTTTATTTTTGCAGGTACAATGGTGAAAAAATTCAATTCTTTGAGAGAGATGCCAAGTAAAGGAAGGGAATTGTTAGAACTCGAAAAACTGGGCATATCATATATGAGAATAAAGAAGTGTCAAAATAATTTGGTATATACTACAGCAAGCAAGAGAACACCGACAACAACTAATCCAATAAAATAGAAAGAAGGGCAAGGTGGAAGATAATTCATGATAAAGGGATTATTACCTAAAGTCGACATCTTAGATATGACATGGTGAGGTTCCATATCGGAATTCTATTACAGTGGTATTAGTTCCTCTGGAGCTCAACCTATTAAGAATGAAGAAATGCAAACCTAACTATGATCTTATAGTAAATTTGAAGATCGAATTGAGCATCTCCAAGAATTTTGATGTTGTCCATCGGTGGAAAAGGAACCCCCGATTTAGTGGTAGAAGAAGTCTTCATTGAGTATGAATTCATGATATTCGTGAGACTTGTGAATGCCTAAGGTGAATCTCTACTTGACCACGAAATTGTGCTTCCAAAACTTCCATTGTCAGCTTGAAGATCTCTTCCATGGTGACTCTTCGAGCTTCCCAAGCTCTGTCCTGTACTCTTTCCTTTTTTTTGTTTAGTCTTTTCTTTTTGTGTTTAATTAGTAATTGCCTAAATTAAGTTTGGGCTTGGGTCACTTTTGGACCCAAGCCATGTAAATTGTCTGTACTATTTCTTATATTTTTGGTAAATAAATGGGCTCGACCCAATCCATTTGTTAACCCAACATATCATTTTCATGTATTATAAAAAAGGATAAACTACCTTATTAGACATACATCACTACTATATATACTAATATTATCTTTCTTTTATACAATTACATATATTACCACTTTTAGTATTTTATACCATATATTAATATATTATTTGAAAATATTATTAGATACCCACATCCCTTAAAACTATTATTGATTAATTATCTGCTTAAATAACTCTTTCACTCCAAATCAACCACTATCTCTTAATTCTCCCCTCCCATGTTTATCACTCAATTATGTCTCCTCCTTTCTGATTCAAGAATTTCACCTTACAATTTCATTTCAACAATAGTTAATCTACTCTCTTCTTCTCAAGATATCAACACCACAAATTCTCCTAAACCCAAATATCATTTTGTATTGTTCATTTATCACGAGTTCCAATCACAGTAACTGCTACAGAGAAAACTTTCAATTCATAGTGGGTCTTGATTGTTTGTCTCCCAAAGAAATGGATCTTAGTTTTGATTATGCTATGCCACGGTGCAAAAGGATCAAAGGGAATATTGTAGAGAGTTTTTGTTTGATGGTGTTCTTCTAAGACTTTCTTTGGTTACTGTGATATGGATGTGGTAGTACCAATATTACTTTGATATAGCCCTTAAAACATGTGTATCCAATAAGTAGTAATCTTAATTAAGATCCGAGTTGTATTTTTAGTAATGGGTATCTGAACATGTATATGTATCCACTATATATTAAATTTCGGATACATGATTTTTAACAACACTAATGATATGAAAGATACTCTACAGTCGTGATTTGTTCATAGATTCATGTGTTTCAACTACATTTCATATTTAGATACACATAATTAAATGTATATGCTTATTATGTATTCAAGATACATGTTTTTAGATATAACATATGAAATTTAGATACACATAATTAGATGTATATGTTTCTTCTTTTTGTATATTCCATATTTAGATACACATAATTAGATGTATATGTTTACTATGTATTCGAGATACATGTTTTTTGGATATAACATATGCAATTGATACTTGATACATCAAATTCATACTAGATACATATAAAAGATACATGAAATATATATATATAACAAATACATGAAATTAATGCTAGATACTTCTATGATACATATGAATGTACTTGTATGGCACTCATGTATCTAAATGTTTAGTTTGTTGGATACATCATATATTGATAATAGATACATCAAATTAATGAATTTATTATTTTAAGAGTAATAATTCGAAATTAATCAAATTACATTACCAAGGTATACATGTTTTTATCTTATATTAATAATATTAATGAATTTACTATTTCAAAGAATAATAAAATGAAATTAATTATGTATTTTGAAAATCCTCAATTACTCCTCTAATTAAGGAAATAAGTTACAACCAATTAATTTAAATTAATAAATTTTGTATCTCAATTTTAAAATTCGACAGATACATGTATCTCATAGATTCAGACTCATGAATCCTAATCATAAAATATGGTAGAGGAAGTAATATTTGAAACTATTGAGAATCTTAATAATTAAGACCTAAACTAGTGGGATTTATGTGATTTGCCCTATAAAAAAAACCCAAATTCTTTATATAATATAGATCTATATTTTATTCTAAATTTCTAAAGAACAACTATGAATAATTGAAAAAGAAATTAACAAGCACAACCACAATCACAACCACAACTTTTCTGGATTATACAACAATTTTTTTTTGAATAATGTTAAATGTGGAAACGACCTACCGAATTATTAAATTATAATTATGATTTTTAAAATTATTATGTTATTTATTGTATCGTATTGTTATTCTGTATTTAAATTATTATGTGATGTATTGTACTTTTAAATTAAAATTTGCATTTTATCATTAAATTTTGTGAATTCTTCATAGGCAAAATTAATAATAATATCACAATATATTCACTTAAAATGACGATTTTTTAAAAAAAAAACATTTGAAATATTATTAATTCGGGGTGCAAGTAATATATAATAAATAATACAGTTTAAAAAAATGTTATATTACATTTAAAAAGAATTATGGATATTAGAGATTTAATTAATATCATCATATGAAAAATAATATGCTAGTTACAAAATAATAGAAATAATAATATATTATTCAAAAGTGAAATAGAGAGTATGAATTTGGAGAACTACTATTAAACTCTCTATAATTGGAAAGTTGAGGGTAAAATAGAGACTGCGTGGAGAGGACATTCTCTATTTTACTCTTCAAATATAGAGAATGTCGAATAAAATAGAGTAGGGCTGGAGATGGTCTAAAGTGAAAATTTAGGTAATCAAATTAAGACTGAACTATAAAAATTTCTCGATTGTGTCATATAACAAAACACGATCAAATATAATCAAACAGTCATATTTTAATGACTAAAGAAGAATAACTAATACTCCTATAAATGATGAAACGTTGTAATGTCAAATCTCTTAACTAAATTAATACTTTTTTTCTAAAACAATTCACATGATTGAAGTAATGAACATCACTGATAAGATAGCAATATATATGATTAGATAACCAAACACTCCTAGTCTCCTATAAAAGCATAATGAAATAAGTCAACAAAGAATAACATTTATGAAAATGATATCTCTTATGCCACTAACAAATTAAATAAAAGAAAACAGTCTTTTCAGATTTTTCACGTGTAAATGAATATCTTATATTGTATGTAAAAAAAATGAAGAACTTTCGTAAAAAACATAAAACTAAAAACACATTTATAAAGGATTACAAAATTAAATCTCTTTTTATTTCTAAAATCCAAAACCATACCAAAAATAAACCAAATTTTCTAAATTTTAAATTCAAAATCAAACCAAATAACAAAAGAAATCGATTCAATTTGATTTTTCAATTAATCTGAATAAACACCCCTACATTTTAACCTTCATTTTCTTAGAAGGATAGTCCCTAGCTATTTTATTGATCCGGTCCCAAAATTAGTGAAGAATCTCATTATCACAAGTTACGAAATGTTAATTTGGGCTGTAACGCAAAATGTGGATGAATAATTATAATTTATAACAATGACTAATGTAAGTACTATATAGTACTTGTTTACAATAATAATCATAACCATATGTTATAATTAGCATACATAGAAAGTTCATGCCACTTATATGTCTTTTTTCTTTCTTAAGTGGGTAGTTCAGATATATTTCGGTGTGTCTTTTTTAGGAAATAGGAAAAGCAATAACATAAAAAATTGGAAGCAAGAAAATATCAAAATATACGAATTTAAAAGGAAGAAAAAAAAAAGAAGGAAAGAAGGCAACAAAAAACTTTATAACGTTATACAGGGTACTGTGTTTGGTACGAAGGTAAATAGGCAACCATTAGAAACATTGCTTTTAATCAATCAATAGAATATTGAACAGTATCACGAGTAATTTGATTCAAAGAACCCCATTTAACACTTTGTTCGAAGGGTTGTTACTTATTGTTTGATAATGTATTGTGTTGTATTGTTTTAATAAATATAGTATTTGGATAAATTGTATCATTCTCCGTCTTTATTTAATGTCATAGATTCATAATTTGAATGGCAGACCTAACTACAAGAAAAGTATAGTACATAATAGATCTACTATGAAAATGTAGGATAAAAGATGAAATATAATTATTAAATAATAAATAAATACAGAACGAGGAAAAAATATTAAAGTAACGGCGATATCATACCAAATAGGTTGTTACATAAAATGGATCTTTTTGTCGTTAATTATCTAATGATAGATATTTAAACGATATGATATAACATAATTTAAGTTACAATAAAAACAAAAATTATATTTAAACTAACAATACAATACAATTTTTAATAATACGACATGTTATAAAAAATTAATTCTTTTTTAATTACTATATCAAGTCTAAGTAAATTGGAAAATTTGTGAGAACATAAAAATTGGAAGAAAGTGCATCAAAAGTTTTGTCTTTGAAAAATGAATACAACACTTACACATGAATATATTATCCTAGTGATTAATCTATATCTACGCTCTTTTCGTCTTGCTTGTTTTATATTCAGTTGATCCATTCTAATTTAACTTGAAAAGTTAGTCAAATTGAGAGAGAGTACATATATAACTGTACTGCATATCAATGAACAGCCTTTGAGCTTCATCCTTTATCTCAAAAAGTTGCACTCCCAACACCAGAAAGTTTAGCTGTTTTACCAGATTAAGTAGGGCCATACTTACAATCACTAGCAAAATNTTTCGTCTTGCTTGTTTTATATTCAGTTGATCCATTCTAATTTAACTTGAAAAGTTAGTCAAATTGAGAGAGAGTACATATATAACTGTACTGCATATCAATGAACAGCCTTTGAGCCTCATCCTTTATCTCAAAAAGTTGCACTCCAACACCAGAAAGTTTAGCTGTTTTACCAGATTAAGTAGGGCCATGCTTACAATCACTAGCAAAATGTGGTCTGGCCAAATATATTGTAGATGACATGTTACTATCATGTTTTTTTTTTAAATTAAAAAACTGATAACATGTTACTATCATTAACAAAGGCACAGGGCATTTTCTAACCAGAAGAAGGATGAGATTCTAAAATCAAGGCTAGATGATACCAAGTTTGTGTTTTTGGTTCCACATGAAGTTAAGTAAATTGTATAATTGTACATGTAAACATATATCATAATGTACAGGAAAATGAACTTCTGGATGGTAGAAAGAGAATATACAACAGACAATAAGCAAGAGCAGATGGTTTCAGAAACATATTTTCCCTCGACATACATACATAATAATACCCGCTGCAACTCAAACTCTTCATTCTTGGCTAGAAGCCTACAACATCGTCACGTTCAAGTATAAACCAAATACCAAAGTTACTAACATTTGCCCTCGAGTCAAAATAAGGACAGTACAATCTCAGCTACAAAGAAGAAATTCATATATAGATCCCAACAAAATATGAAAATAAACAAACAACCCAGAATATCCATGAACTAACAAAGTGAATCAACACAAATTTCACCTCCTCATACATAAAGATGTGTGCATGTCAAAATTCATATCCACGGTCATCCCATTAGAGAACCTCACTCAATCAGAATAGGGCTTATCCTTGAACCTGTACAGAAGCTTCTTCTTCTTCGAAGTTGGGTTGTCAATCGTCAACAGTATCTTACCTAGCTCGACAATCTTGAAGCTGCTGCTAACAACAGGTTCATCAGCTGTGGTCATCTTCCTAGGCTTCTGTATGTTCACAGTGTATCCACTGTCTGTATTCGGCACATATTCAGCACTATATGTCACCTCCCAACCCAATACGCGTAGCTCCCAGACAATAATGCACTTCTGCAATCAAGAAGCATCAATGGTGAATTATCATCACTAAAAAGATTAAGCTGGTTATTATTATTCTAACAGAGTAGGCAATTTTTTTTTCTCCATAGAAAGGAACGCGTAAACTATTTTAAATGCATTGCAACTTCACCTCATTTACAATGATCTCCACGGTTTGCTTTGTTGCAGGTTTAACAATGATCTCTGTGACTGGATCATTGGAAGTGAACTCGGGATTGCATTCACAGTAATCGACGCTGAGGCCCCCATATTGAACAGGTACTTGCTCAGGAGTTATATACCTGTGCCAAGCCAGTTTAACATACATGATTACTTCCACTTCTAGCATACGGTTAAAAGTAATGGCCATAAAAATGTGCATGCAGAAATTTGATACAAATTACAACCAAAATATCTCACTTGTAAAGAGTTTCTGCAGTCTTTGATGGACCAGCAAATACAAACTTGCTTTTTGTTCTCTGCGTCATGAATGGGCTGATCATTGTGTAGAAAGCTAAATACCACCAAGGGACGTTGATAAACACCTTCAAAAATCCAAACACGGACAATAAACTTTATGCCAGACTACAATATTTAAACTTCCACTAAGCAAGACAAACAAAAAAAAAATAACCAAAATACCAAAAGAAAAGTAATAATCAGAGGTATGGACCCTTTGGGCATTAATTCAGCGGAAAGGATACAGCACATAATGTTGATTGTTTGGTGCACATCATAGTTCAAACCTTGCCGCAAAAAAAGAATGGTATTTGCATCAGTATACTCCTCAGAGTTCCGAACTAGTGTGTCAACTGGAGTTGAGAGGGAAGACTTCTTCAATATCCCAGCTATGGCACACAAGGCTATGATAATGTCTTAAAAGTAATGGATATCAATTAAGAACTAATCCTATCAAACACACTTCCATACATGCAACTCAACCTACATATAAACCTTTTCTGCCAGAAATCATATCATAGACAAGTGTTTATCAGCACTACTTGGTAAATTCAGATTTAGACAATTTTCTATCAGTTAAACTCATCACACTCAGAAAGCTCCAAATTATAGAAATGCCACACAAGCCAACAAAAGTTTACACCTGTTGAATCAACAATTAAAGAGTCAAGATTCATTCACTAAAGGATTATGATACCTGCTTAGCAACGAATTCCGGATAATTATCCTGAAGCAATTGCAAGGCCTGCCTAGTAGCAATTCGAAGTTCCCTTTTCCCTGGACCAGGTGAGTTCTTGAGGTCACTGACTTGAAATATAGTATTGATTCCACCAGGACTGAAATCCAACTTCCTTATACTCCTCTCCAAGAACTGAATCCTCCAGCGCAAAAACTTGTTTCTCTTCTCCTCATCTCCAAATGTTTTGTTATACAATTCCTTATTCTGAAACTCCCCATACACATTATAACAAACAGGGTGTCCCTCTTTGTCATGACCATCCATAAACACTACTTTTTCAAGATCATCCCCAAGATTTTCATCTACTAGTTCTTCAATGTTAAACTCCTTTCTCCATAAAATAGTGTTCTTTAACATAGCAAATGACTCCTTAACCTTGAAATCTCTAGCTCTAAGAAACTTAAGCAGAATAACATCACTCCTATCATCTTTCAATAGTGGCACACCCCAAATGGATACTTCCTGAGGCAAATCTGTTGTTCCAGTAGTAAAGGTCTGATCTTTAATAGCTTCCTGAACAAGAAATTTAAGTTCTTCAAGTGCCTTTACCTCAGAATCAGATAGATCTGAAACTTTATTGCTTTCTTCTTTAAATGAAATCAAAGATTGAGGGATCTTTTTCTCTTCAACAGGTTTAGATTTGTCAGATTCAGTAGGTTCTTTCTCAGGAAGAGTAAGAGAGACGTGTTGAGCTTCAACAAGAGTTGTTGTTGTTGGTTCTTGTGGAGGTTCAGTTAAAGGAGCTTCCTTTTCAACAACAGTAACAACAGAGTGATGCTCCTCTACAGCTTCTACCACTGATTCAACTTCAACTGAAGCAAGAAGTGGTTCTGGTGAAGGTGGGGGTAGGATATCTTCCTCAGCCGTGAGTGGGGGCTGATGGGTATGCTCTGTTTCAGCCATTGTTGGCAAGAAAAGCAAATGGTTATGGTGCTTTCAGCTTAGGTTTGGTCTTACTTACAGCTGAGAAAGAGTAGTAGTAGTTTTCAGTTCATTCCAGAGAGAGAGAAAAAGGTACCTTTTTGGACAAAAAAAGGAAACGGCTGAGCAGAGTGATGCTGTTTTGCTTGTGAGCTGTTGAGGTTAAGGGTTGACACGAAAGGGTTTAGGCATCTGCAGTTTTTTGTTACAATGTGGGAATCCTAGGTACCCATAAAACATGCCATCATTTTATTTTTTTAATGGAGAAAAGTATTGAAACCATAATTAAATATCTCCAATCTTACCGCATTTTACTGAAATATACCTCAAATTTTTCATGCAGTATAAAATATTTTTAACACTTCTCTCAATTTTTTTATTAACAACAATATGTCCTTTTAAGAGTTTGAAATATTTTATTATTTCATGTGGCAGATGAAGTAATTGAAATGTTTCTAAATTTAATTAATCAAATAAAATAATATTTTTGAAACTGTCAATAATTCGAAAATAAAATTAATAATTTGCGTAAAGTTTAACTCCATTTTTTTTTACTTATACGTATATCCTCTACTGGGTAAATGCTTCATGGATACATAGCTACTAGTATCATTTTTTGAAAAATCGTTTTTCGTAAAACATTGTTTAAAGTAATTTGATTTAAAAGTTAGGTTATTTGAAAAGGACTTAAAATGTACTCTCTATGACTTTGTAATCAACTACCCACGTCATAAATTAGCCACTTACGGCAGAGCCCCCCACCACACACGCACACCATAATTTTCAAAGGTAAAAGCATTCAGGAAAATACATGAAAAACATGAGGCTCTTACGTTTGTGAAATTTGATCGTATTTGAAGTGTGTACGTAATATTTTTACACTACTAACAAACTCGTAAATTTATAAATGAAAGACACCATTAAACAAGAACGCAGAAAAGAAAAAAAAAAGAGCTCATTAAACTTCCTAAAATATCAAATTTGTACGTTAACTAAAGCCGGATCAGATCAGCCATATGAAATTTCTTTAGTATCAAAAAGAAAAGCGGAAAGATATCGGAGAATTGTAAGAATAGTCCATCATTCAACAATGAACAATAATTCTTTTATAAGATAGATTACATAATTTAAATTTATGAGTATAACCTTTGATTTTTTAGTCTTGAACTCATTATATTTGTATTATACTTTTAGCAAATTTTACACATAATTTTATACTTTATGTTAAAAATATTTGAATTCAAATGAATTTGATAACTCAAAGCTCTATCCGCTCGTAAGCCATATACAAATTGCTTGTGGGTTAGTTTGACTATAGTTAGTCTACTAAAATATCAAAATCTTGCCGTCTTGCGTATCCATATTTTCATCATAGAGTAGTTTTTAACTAAGATATTATGGACTGATTTCGATCAAAAGATTAAAAATAAAAGTATCATGTATTAAAGCTATCGTTTGATACATATAGCATGCCAACAGAAATTTATCCCTAATAAACTAAACAATATTGGAGTCAATAAACCCAAGGCATTGTTGATTATATTGTTTTACAAGATATAAAACGATTTTCAGATGACTTTATAGCATATAGGATCAATTTTTTGGTACCTTTTCAATAGTTTCAATAGTTTGCTCAAAGCCTTTTATTTTCCCACACTTTCACCTTTTCAAATCTTTTAAGGCAAAATAATCCAAGAAAAATCTATAGATGAATTAGGTTGTTATTGTTAAAGAGTGATTTAAAACGATTGACTGAATTGGGACATGGGTAGTTTAGTAGAACTAGTCTTTGGGTCTTTCTTAAGTAGTTTTCTATATTTACCAAGTTTCATTAGTGTTGTTGATTAAGTGTCATAGTGGGTTACATGACCTATATTTTAGGATTAGTTGTTTATCTCTTTGCCTATATATCATGTGGACATATTTGTTAATTTACCACTTCCAATTAATCTGAAATTAAACGCAGTCGCAGTTCTCCTTCTCTTTTTTATTATTTCCAGATTTCTCTGTACTTTTTCTCCAACAAATTTGGCATCAGAGCCAGCCATGGCAAGTAGCAATAGTGCATTGAGTGTGGCACAACCACTCATTCCTATCTTCAAGGGAGAAAGCTACGAATTCTGGAGTATCCGTATGAAAACTATACTCAAATCTCAAGATCTTTGGGACTTGGTAGAATGTGGATTTGTAGATCCCGATGAAGGAAACAAACTACGAAGCAATAAGCAAAAAGATGCTAATGCGCTGGTTTTTATTCAGCAGGCTATTCATGATAGTGTCTTTTCACGGATAGCAACAACAACCACATCCAAACAAGCCTGGACGATTCTCCAGAAAGAGTTTCAAGGCGATTCAAAGGTCATTGTAGTGAGACTGCAATCACTTCGGCGTGACTTTGAAACCTTGATGATGAAAAGTGGAGAATCCATTGCTGGTTTTTCGTCAAGAACAACGACAATTGTCTGTCAAATGCGATCCTACGGAGAGAAGGTAATTGATCAGACTATTGTGGAAAAGGTATTGCGAAGCCTAACTCCAAAAGTTGATCACGTAGTTGCTGCGATAGAAGAATCCAAGGATCTATCCGTCTTTTTCTTTGATGAACTAATGGGATCTCTTCAAGATCATGAGGTGAGAATTAATCGATCCACAGAAAAGAATGAAGAGAAGGCATTCCAAGTTAAAGATTTAGCCACTAAATATGGAGAAAATAATGGTTCAACAAGATGAGGTCGAGGAAGATGAGGCTTTTGCAGTGGTCGAGGTCGTGGTTATAGAAGGGGCAGAGGAAGAAATGATGGACACAGGTAGTCCAATGAGCAAGGTAACACAAAAAATGGCATTCAATGTCATCACTGTCAGCGTTACGGACATATAAGGGCTGATTGCTGGTATAAAGATCAGAAAATAAATTTTGCAACAACAGAAAATAAGGAAGAGAATTATCTTTTTATGGCTTGCACTAATATAGACCATAAGCCAAGTGATCTATGGTTTGTAGATAGTTGTTGTTCAAATCATATGACAGGTGTCAAATCTCTGTTCCATGAGCTTGATGAGAAGCAAAAGAAAAAGATACAGCTTGGCAATACAAAAGAGTTACTGGTTGAAGGAAAAGGCATGGTGAGCATTGACACTAATCAAAACAAAGTAAACATGATAGATAATGTTCAATTTGTTCCCGATTTAGGATATATTTTGTTGAGTGTTGGGCAACTAATGACCAATGGATATTCTCTTTGGTTTGATGATGATGCTTGTGTCATTACAAGTAAGAAGTCTGGCAAACAGGTTCATATCACTATGACGCCAAATAAGATGTTTCTGATATGGAAAATTTTGCCCTTGCTGCAAGTGTAAAGGATGACTCAAAGTTGTGGCATTTGAGGTACGGTCATCTCAACATAAACGGCCTCAAATTGTTAGGTAATAAAGGTATGGTTCTTACCAAAAATTAGTTCTCTTGATTTATGTAAGGGTGCATTTATGGGAAACAAACCAGGAAATCTTTCCTGTTGGAAAGGCGTGGAGAGCTTCTAAATGTTTAGAATTAATACATGCTGACTTATGTGGTCCTATGCAGACTAAGTCCTTAGGTGAAAGTCGTTATTTCTTGTTGTTTACTGACGATTATAGTCGCATGAGTTGGGTGTATTTTCTGGAAAACAAGTTAGAAATTTTTGAAAAGTTTCAGGTGTTTAAAGCTTTGGTAGAGAACCAAATCACTGTTCTTCGCACAGATAGAGGAGGAGAGTTCGTGTCCAATGAATTCAATTTGTTTTGTGAAAAAAATGGCATCCATAAGGCGTTAACAACTCCTTATACCCTAGAGCAAAATGGTGTCACTTAACGGAAGAACCAGACTGTGGTGGAGATGGCAAGGGACATGTTGCAAGCAAAGGAACTCGCAAATCAGTTATGGGCAGAAGTTGTGGCAACATCTGTTTACTTGATGAATCTTTCACCAACAAGAGTTGTTATGAATAAAACTCCTTATGAAGCTTGGCATTGTAGGAAACCAAATGTAAGTCATTTACGGGTTTTTGGGTGTGTTGCTTATGCTTTGGTAAGTTCACAAGCTCGTCAAAAGCTTGATGAAATATCTAAAAAATGCATTTTTGTTGGCTATTGTACTCACTCCAAAGCATATAGATTGTATAACCCTTTTAATGGCAAGATCTCAGTTAGAAGAGATGTAATATTTGATGAAAATGCAAATTGGGATTGGAGTGAAAAACTGGTGCGACAAGAGACTCCTATGCCTCTTGGAATCACTGACGATGAAGGAAAATAGTCAACTCCTTCAAGTACACTTTCAGGTTCTTCGGTAGTGTCACAAAGCTCGCCAATTGCAGAAACTCATGAAGAGTCTTCAGTTGAGATTATTCCATTAAAAAGATCAACAAGGATTAAAAATTCAAATCCCAAGTATGCTAATAACCTTTATACCTCTTGTTAGTTTGCTCTTATTATTTCAGATCCCATGAATTATGAAGAAGCTGCTGGAACAGAAGAATGGAAGAAAGCAATGGTGGAAGAAATGAAATCTATCGAAAAGAATAGAACATGAGAAATAATGGAGTTACCAAACGGAAAAAATGCAATTGGATTGAAGTGGGTGCTCAAAACAAAGTTTGCAGCTGATGGTAGCCTACAAAAGCACAAAGCTCGTCTTGTGGCAAAAGGGTATGCACAACAATATGGTGTTGATTTTGAAAAAACATTTTCTCCAATAGCTCGATTTGAGACAGTGAGGTTGGTTCTAGCATTGGCTGCTGGCAGTTTATCAATTTGATGCCAAGTCGGCATTCCTCAATGGAGACTTACAAGAAGAAGTCTATGTCATACAACCTGAAGATTTCACAAAGGAAGGCGCTGAAACAAAGGTGTACAAGCTGAAAAAGGTGTTGTATGGCTTGAAGCAAGCCCCTCGAGTGTGGTATAGCAAGATTGATGGATACTTCCACAAAAATATGGATACATAAGAAGTGAGAATGAACCCACCTTATATGTGAAGAAGGAAGGTAATGATTTCATTATTGCATGCCTTTATGTTGATGATATCATTTACACAAGTTCTTAATCACGTGCTCTTCTGGAAGAGTTTAATTCTCAAATGATGAATGAGTTTGAGATGTCAGATATGGGTTTATTACATTACTTTCTTAGCCTCAAGTCCATCAAACTGAAGAGGTAATATTTCTTTCACAAAGGAAATATGCTAGAGACCTACTCAATAAATTTGGCATTCTTAATTGCAAGCCTGCGGCTACTCCAATGAATATCAATGAGAAATTGCAGCAGGTAAATGAATAAGAATTGACAGATGCAAAGAGGTTCAGAAGCTTGGTTAGAGGTCTAATATGTTTGACGCATATTAGACCTGATATTGCATATCATGTTGGTGTTATTTCTAGGTTTATGCAACAACCTTCAAAGGTACACTATAGGGCAACAAAGAGAGTCTTGTGGTACATTGCTGGAACTTTGGACTTTGGTATTTGGTACTCCAAAACTGATAATTTCAGATTGTGCGGGTACACAGATAGTGATTGGGCAAGTTCATTGGACGATAGACGGAGTGTTTCGACGAATGTTTTCACTCTAGGTTCAGGTGTGGGGACTTGGAGTTCAAAGAAGCAAGTTACAACATCATTGTCTACTTCAGAAGTTGAGTACATTGCAGCAACTTCAGCAGTTTGTCAAGCCGTCTGGCTAAGGAGAGTGTTAGCTGATCTTCAACAGGAGCAGAGAAAAGATATTTTGCGACAATAAAGCAACTATCTCCATGACAAAGAACCCAACATTCTACATCAGGACAAAGTATATCGATATTCGTTATCATTTTATCCGTGATTTGGTAGCAAAGGAGGAAACATTATTGGAATATTGCAGCACACAAGAGTAGTTGGCTGATGTATTGACAAAGGCTTTATCGAAGGAGAAATTCTGCTATTTCAGAGGATTGTTTGGTGTCTGTAGTTTTGAATCAAGAGGGAATGTTAAAGAGTGATTCAAAACGATTGACTGAATTGGGACATGGGTAGTTTAGTAGAACTAGTCTTTGGGTCTTTGTTAAATAGTTTCCTATATTTACTCAAGTTTCATTAGTGTTGCTGATTAAGTGTCATAGTGGGTTACAAGACCTATATTTTAGGATTAGTTGTTTATCTCTTAGCCTATATATCATGTGGGCATATTTTGTTATTTTAGTACTTCCAATTAATCTGAAATTAAACGCAGTTGTAGTTTTCCTTCTCTTTTTTATTATTTCCAGATTTCTCTGTACTTTTTCTCCAACAGTTACATTTGTCTCTCTACATTAATAAATTTTAATTTCTTGTTCAATATTGTATGTGTGCATTGTACATTACTACATGGTAGGTTATGATAAAGCCATTGGCAGTTGGACACAATGAAAGACAAGAAAAGAAAATAAAGAAGTCGGGGTAATGAGGGTAAAAACTTACCCACATCAAATATTTATCAAGAATGGGTTAAAAATCATTGAACGATCAAATCGATCTGTACCAAATCGATTATAAGTTATTTTAAATAAAATTGAAGGTTTCAATATAAATGTATAACTGTAGCGAACAATTAGAGTTGTTGTTTTTTAAGGGAAAATGCATAAGTACCCCCCCAGCCTATGCCCAAAATTCCTAAGACACACCTAACACTACAAAAAAATCCCAAATTGCCAATAGATTTTACTAACAACTTAAGTTGGTTAGTATTCTACTAACAAATTACCAACATATTTCTAACTGAATTATATTTTACAACTTAACAACGAAATTCTAACAGATTACCAACCAAAGTCTTACAAACTAAGTATTTTAGTTGGTAAATACGGCGGGAAAAAATGGCGCCAAATTTAAAAACATTCTATCAATGGATTACCAACTGAAATATTACTGACGCATACCTTTTGTTGGTAATATTACCAACGAAGTATATATCGGTTGGTAAATATGACAAAAAAAATATTTATATAATTTATTAACATATTACCAATGAATTACTAACCAATCATTTACCAACGGCAAGATTGTGTTGCTAAATTTACCAATCAAATATAAATGTGTTGGTAAATTAGTAACGAAATGTAATTTGTTGGTAAACTTGCCAACCAATATCCAATTAGTTGGAAATTTTGCCAACGAATAAAGATTGTAATTAGTAAATTACTAACATCATTAAAATAGTTGGTAATATATCAACCGATCATTAATCCATTGGTAAAATTTACCAACATATTAATTATTAGTTGGTAATATTACATATGAATGTTTAGTGAATAGTAACTATTACCAACTGTGATAAAATTTATTGGTAAGTTATTAATTACTAACTTATATTTGAATAGTTGGTAAATTTACCAATTGAAGTTAATTTTTTTGGTAAATCAGCGTCTAGTGTTGAGGCTTTCATATTCAGTTTGTGTCGTTAGGCGTATTAAGTTTTTAATTTTAGCCAAAACTTGATTTTGGTCAATATTTTTTGTAAACGTGCTCAGATTAGAACTCGATCAGTATCATTAGCTTCTAAAGGTCATTTTTTATCTAACAGGAAGGTTGGTTCAAGTATTGAGGCTTCAATTTTTTGTTTGTGCCGTTAGGTGTTTTAAATCTTATGTTTTGGTCAAAATTTGACTTTGGTCAATATTTTTGTGAATGTGCTCGGATGAGAATTTCATCAGTGTAATTAACTCCAAAGGTCATTTTTTACCTAATAGGATGGTTGGTTCGGGTTTTGAGGCTTTCATATTTAGTGTGTCCGTTAGGTGTTTTAACTTATAAATTTTGGCCAAAATTTAATTTTGGTCAATATAATTGATAAACGTGCTCAGATGAGAATTTCGACAGTGCAGTTAGATGCGGAAGGTCATTTTTTATGTAATAAGATAGAGGGTTCGGGTTTTGAGCTTCTGTTTTTAGTTTGTGCTGTTAGGTATTTTAACTTTTAAGTATTGGTCAAAATTTCACTTTAGTCTATATTTTTGGTAATCGTGCTCGAACTGAAATTTTGTCACCGCGGTTAGCCATATAAGTTCAGTTTCAGTCTCATAGGATGGTTGGTTCGGATTTTGAGACTTTTATTTTCAGTTTGTATCGTTAAGCGTTTTAACTTTTAACTTTTGGCTAAAATTTTAACTAGGTCAATTTTTTTGGGAAACATGCTCAAATTTGAATTTCGTCAGCACGGTTAGCTCTGGAAGGTCATTTTTTGTCTAATAGAATGGTTGGTTTTGGATTTTGAGGTTTTCATATTCAGTTTGTACCTTTAGGCGTTTTACCTTTTAACTTTTGGCCAATATTTGACTTTGCTTAACATTTTTGTAAACGTTCTCTGATGAGAATTATGTTTGCGCGGTTAGCTTCAAAAGGTCATTTTTTATCTAATAGGATGGTTGGTTCAGGTTTTAAGGCTTCCATTTTAAGTTTGTGCTGTTAGGCGTTTTAACTTTTAACTTTTAACTTTTGGCCAAAATGTAGATTTAATCAATAATTTTGGTAAACGTGCTCCGATTAAAATTTCATCAGTGCGATTAGCTTCGGAAAGGCCATTTTTTTAGTCTAGTAGGATGGTTGGTTCGGAATTTGAGGCTTTTATTTTTAGCTTGTGCTGTTAGGCGTTTTGACTTTTAAGTTTTGGTTAAAATTTGAATTTAGTTAATATTTCGGGGAAACATCCTCAAATTGGAATTTCGTCAGCGCGGTTAGCTCTGGAAGGTTATTTTTTATCTAATTGGATGGTTTGTTTGGGTTTCAAGGTTGTTCGGGTTCCAAGGTTTTCATTTTCAGTTTATGCCGTTAAGCGTTTTAACTTTCAACTTTTGACCAAAATTCAAAATTGCCTAACATTTTTTGCAAACTTAGATGAGAATTCCGTCAGCGCGATAAGCTTCGGAAGGTCATTTTTTAACTAATAGGATGATTGGTTTAGGTTTTGAGGCTTCCATTTACAGTTTGTGTTGTTAGGCGTTTTAACTTTTAAGTTTTGGCCAAAATTTAGATTTGGTCAATATTTTTGGTAAACGTGCTCAGATTAACATTTCATTAGCGCAGTTAGAGGTTCAAAGCTGAAACTTTATAGAACTTTGATGAATGTGATCTACTTAGAACGACGACAAGAAAGACTCGAGTAAGTATTACTTGTATTCCTACAATTTGATGGTAGTGAATATTACAAAAGGTTACAACTTAATCATTAGTTTGGATACAAATTGTGATATCAAAGGGACACCTTAAGAGTTTAAAGTAATTTATCATCATGAACTATCAGAACATAATGCTTGTAAAGTAGCTATTATATGGCATCTAGCTCTTTGCTCGATCTTTATATATAAGGGTTGTAGTGTCTTAGTTAGGAGTATGTTTTAACATTAAATTTTCTTGAGAAAAGTCATGAACTCCCGTGGCCTGATGCTAAATATTATATATCACATGTGTTGCCTCTGACTATTTCTTGATGATTTCTTAGAGCAATACTGGAAAGTCTAAGATCATATCAACATGTCAACCTGCAAAGTAATTCAGTGATCCTCCAACAAGTTTTTTTCACAAACTTATGACCTTGTTTCTTTGACAGCTTTCTAAGGAAATGTTGGTGCATTATTTGCTTCATCTTTTCGGTTTCATCTTCAAGATCGTGATTTGGATGTTCAGGCGAAAAATGTATTGTATAACCATTTACAAGAGAGGAAGCATGACATTTGAGAAAAAATGAGACACAAAATGCAGCAACAAGTAGATAAGATTTTCAAGCTGGTTTTGTCAGTTGGATACATTGTCAACTTGTACACTACATACGTTTAGAAACACATCATGATATAATGATATGTGTCATATTGATTAATTTAACTTGTTATCATATAATTTGCATTGTTTCATTCAAATATGATTTATAAAATTGATATTAATATTTTTGGATTTATATTCGTGCTCTTAGATTTTTAAATGCAATAAATTAATAAATATTTTACTATTGAATAATCATTCAGTTAATAATATTTTGAACATATTGTCAATCCATTACTAACCTAACATTGAACTTGAATGATATATTACCAACAAACTAACATTCAATTAGTAAATTTATTAGAAAAACAAATAATCATACTAACGTATTTAACATTTATTACCGACAAGGGTTGTGATGGAGTGGTAAGTACTCCTTCATCTTTAACCAAGAGGTCTCAGGTTCGATTCCCCTTGGGTACGGAGTCTCCTTTGTTAGGGAGCACTTTACCCCCTAATGTGGGACTTCCCGGTGTGAATCCGAATTTAGTCGGGCTCCAATGTGGGTGAAAAGTTTACTATCAGACATTTATTACTATAATTACCAATGTATTACCAACGGAATCTAATAATGAACAAAAAAATTTACTATCGAATTGACTAACGATATACTAACCAAAAATTAGTTGGTGAATTTACCAATGGAAATTTCAGGGCCATGTTTCAAAATTTTGTAACAACTTCTTTGGGTGTTTACCAACTGATTTTTGGTTGGTAAGTTTACCAACAAATTAAAATCGGTTGGTAATATTTACCGACGAGCCTTTTAGCAATGGATTAATATAAGTTGGCATTTGGTTGGTAACTCAATTTGCCAACCAATTCGATCAATTTACCAATGAATTTTTTTGTTGGTAATTGGGGCTCCTTTTGTAGTGTAGCCTTTACTAAGATCCTATTACCCCTCGAACTTATTTTTTGATTAATGTTTTACCACTTTTTGGCTTACGTGGCAATATAAACTAGATAGGTTGAAAGCTTTGTTCAACACGCGCTGGGCTCCACTTTTTCAACTTTCTAAAAAGTAAGTTATCAGTTCAAAAGTAGCTTTTACACTTCCCAAAATTTCAGAAAGCTATCACTTTATGTTTTAGATAAAAATATTATTTATAATCTACTTTGTTAATATATTTTTAGTTAGTTTATAGATTTCAAGGTTTATATATTTTATTTTAAATTTGGGCTTGTAAAATTTTGTAAATATTATATATATAATTTTATTTTATTTATAAATAAAAAAAATTATTTATAATCTACTTTGTTAATATATTTTTAGTTAGTTTATAGTTTTCAATGTTTATATATTTTATTTCAAATTTGGGCTTGTAAAATTTTGTAAATATTATATATATAATTTTATTTTATTTATAGATAAAAAAAAATATTACTTATAATCTACTTTGTTAATATATTTTAGCTAGTTTATAGTTTTCAATGTTTATATATTTTATTTCAAATTTGGGCTTGCAAAATTTATAAATATTTTATTTTGTATTAAGATCCGAAGTTACAATTATATTGTTATAGTTTTCAAATTTGAAGTTAACAATTTACTTTGTAAATATTTCGTTTTGTATTCAGTTTGACTATATCTTTTAATCTTATTAATTTAACATAATGAACGTTGATATTTCAAAAAATATATTTTGTACTCATGTGAATTTTACCGTCTTTACGAAAATTTCTATTCATTTAATGTTTCTTAAGTTTAGCTTATCACACAGGTTGGTGAAAATATATTTGATCTCTTTTTCAAACCGTTAAGTTGTAAAAAATCGAAAAAACCCGACTAAAATCGAAACCGAAAAAACCAACTTTGCATGGTTTGATTTGGTATTTAGATTTAATAAACCGACATAATTGGTTTAGATTTTTTTTAATGAAAAACCAAACCAAACCGACCTATGTACACCCCTACTTCTAAGTCATCAAGAATCGTGGTTGAGTTCAGAGGTTAGTTTTTTCTTGATTTTATTTTGTTAGCTTTTCGAAGAAAGGAGCAATTTAACTTATGATAATGGAGGTTTTTTTTTTCAAACATGAAGAGCAATAATAAAGAAGAAGACAATTGAGTTAATATTTATTTTTTTCCAGTTTATTTTAACACATGGTCAATTTTTATTGGTCAGTGATGTCTAAAACCTGCACCCACGCGCCTAACATAGATGAAGTCACGGACTCAGCCACGTAGGCCGAAAAGTGATAAAAAATTAACTAAAAAATAAGTTCGGAATAATAGAATCTTAGTAAAGATTAGATGTGTCTCAAGGATTTTGAGCATAAGCTGAGGGGGTACTTATGCATTTACTTTTTTTAATAAAAAACACCAACAAATTTCCTTCGGGTAAATTTTGGTAAAAAGGAATGCAGAGTGATGCTGTTTTGCTTGTGAGCTGTTGAGGCAAAGGGTTGACACGAAAGGGTTTAGGCCCCTGTAGTTTTTTGTTACAATGTGGGAATCCTAGGTACCCATAAAACATGCCATCATTTTATTTTTATAATGGAGAAAAGTATTGAAATATATTCGACATGACTGAAATATACCTCAAAATTTTCTGTCAATTTAGAGTATTTTCAACACTTTTCTTAGTTTTTTTATTAAGAGAAAAATGTCCTTATAAGAGTTTGAAATATTTTGATATGTCTTGTGGAAAATGGGGTGATCGGGGTGTATCTAAACTTAGTTAGTCAAGTAAAAAAATGTTTTTAACATTATCAATAATTTGGAGACGGAACTAATAATTTGCATCAAATTATAAGATATTTTTAATATTTCTCTTAATATATTTTATTACTTTTTTATTATAAGGAGTCCATTCCATTTTACTCAAGTATATCCTCTAATCAGAGGCGTATCTAAGGGGGTCACCGGCAGGGGCGGAGGAAGCATATACTTAGGGGTTCATTTGAACCTCCTTGGCGGAAAATATTACTATTTATACCATGTTAAAATTATTTTTTAGGTATGTATAATAGATGTTGAACCCCTTTTCACTAGTTCGCGTGTTTACTTCTCAGATTTTAAACCCCCTTATTAAAAATCCTGGATCCACCACTAGTCACCGAGTTCACGTGAACCCATAGTCCCCTCTCGAGATTAAATATAGTAGTGTTATATTTTTAAAAAATTATTGAAATATAAATGTGTGAACCCACACTTGAAGTATCACATAGTTTGATTATGACTGGGTGCACCTATCTCCGCCAGATTAGAAATTTGAATTTTATATTTATCTTGTTTTATTTTTCTTTCTAAAATTAGATAACACTTAGACCTATAATTTTAAAATTTTAACGGTTTTCAGTAGTAAAAACCTAAATGTCGAACCGATCAAATTCATATCATAGATCAACCTTTTTATAACATTGTATCCATCATCTCAAAATCCTGGATACGCCTGTATCTCGGTAAATTCTTCATGGATACTTAGCTACCAGTATCATTTTTTGAAAAAACGTTTTTCGTAAAACATTGTTTAAAGTAATTTGATTTGAAAGTTAGGTTATTAGAAAAGGACTTAAAATCTACTCTCTATGACTTTGTAATCAACTACCCCACGTCATAAATTAGCCACTTACGGCAGAAGCCCTAAAAGCATTCAAGAAAATACATGAAAAACGTGAGGCTCTTACGTTTGTGAAATTTCATCGTATTTGAAGTGTATACGTAATAATATTTTTACACTACTAACAAACTCGTAAATTTACAAATGAAAGACAATTAAACAAGAAAGCAGAAAAGAAAAAAATATGAGCTCATTATACTTTCTAAAATATCGAATTTATACATTAACTAAAGTCGAATCAAATCAGCCCATACGAAATTTCTTTAGTATCAAAAAGAAAAGCGGAAAGATATTGGGGAATAGTAAGGAACTAAGGATAGTCCATCATTCAACAATGAACAATAATTCTTTTATTAGATAGATTACATAATTTAAATTTATGAGTATAACCTTTGATTTTTTAGTCTTAAACTCATTATATTTGTAAAGTTCATATCTATGGTATCTATTATACTTTAAGCTAATTTTACACATAATTTTATACTTTACGTTAGAAATATTTGAATTCAGATGGATTTGATAACTCAAACCTCTATCCGTTCGTAAGACATATACAAATTGATTGTGGGTTAGTTTGACTATAGTTAGTCTACTTATAAATATCAAAATCTTGCCGTTTTGCGTATCCATATTTTCATCATAGAGTAATTTTTAACCAAAATAAGATATTATGGACTGGTTTAATCAAAAGATTAAAAAAGGTATCATGTATTAAAGCTATCGTTTGATACATATAGCATGCCAACAGAAATTTATCCCTAATAAACTAAACAATATTGGAGTCGATAAACCCAAGGCATTGACAAGATATAAAAAGATTTTCAGATGACTTTATAGCATATAGGATCAACTTTTTCTTAAACTTTAATATGATAAATTTTTTCTAAGATGCTATTTAATTTCCTTCATAATATTCTTTGCCACAACAAAACCATAACATGGAAATTCGCAAGTAATGAATTTTTTTTTTAATTTGTTTTCAAGAAAATTCCTAGATAAACTTATTTACAGATTTAGTTAGAAATAATTATTTGGAAATTTATCTAGAAATAATTTTATATGTGGTATTTATTAACTGGGGATTCATGTTCCATGAATTTTTTGGTGATTCGTTTCTTAGGAATTTACTTGGCAATTTTCTTACTTGAAGAATTACTTGGGGATTTTATTGTTGTGAATTTTGTTGGAGATTTTTTGAGGGATTTACTTGAAATTATGTATACTTGAATTTTTTAAAATATAATTTTACTGATTTTTTTTTCTTGGAATCTAAGGAAATTTTAAATTTGGAGTTTTCGAGGAATATTTCCTTAAAAATATATTTACCACAATTAAAAATTATAATAATAATAATAAAAAAAAAATTCAATCACATTAGAATAATTTTATTGTTAAATATTTACTCAACTTTTTAGGTTAAATAAATGATTATACAATAATATCAATCAAATACGATGTTGGAACATTACCACAAATGTCAAGATCAATATTATTAACTTATATATAATTAATATTTAAACTCACAAAAAACCAATAATGCCATTTTTATTTTGGTTTTTTTATTTGAAAGATACAAAACAATAAAATAATATTGCTAATTTTTATCCAATAGAAAAATAATTATCGTTAATGAAATTAATTTTGATTTAATACTATTTTATATTAAATTGTGTATTATTATGTAACTCAAGCACTATTTTAAGTAGAGAAAAAATCAATTATATACATTATTATGTGAAGTTTAATTGCCCCTCGTTGATAAATTATATGAAATGAAAAGTCAATAATTTTTAGTTATATATCCAATTGATATATATTTATAATTTTAATTTAATTATATATATATATATATATATATATATATATATAAATAAAATTAAATTAAAATTATAAATACTGCAACTATCTAATAAGACATACTATTTGTTATGCTGTAATTTTACTATCTTTAGAAAAATTACTTTTTGAAATGTTCTAAGTATAAAACAATTTGAGAAAAATACTTAGAAAAGAGTTGCCACTTAATTTTTTAAGAAATTAAGAAAACTTAATTTAAAAACACTCTAATAAATTAAGTCTTTAAAAATTTAGAGAAGAGGGGTATGAGGTTCTCATTTACACTTCAAGAAGGTTTTTAAAGCATTTGAAGTGTCCGCTAACATGCGGTTATCCTACAACTTGATTAAATATTTTTGACTATTTTTAGAAAAATGATTTAACATAAAAAATATATATATATAATAATTTACAATATTCGATTAACTTTGAGAAAATAGTTAAATAAAGAACATTTTTTTTCTTTTTATTCAAGAAAAATGGACCTAAATTAAAACATTTGAATTAAATTGCAAGTGATTAAAATTTTACAAAAACTAGATAATTAGCATTTGTTTGAATCGTTTTAAAATAATAATTTGTTCCAATTTAATTAATAAAGAAAGAAACCATTTTAAACTGATTAAAGACAAGTGAGAGTTTTGAAAAAATATTTAAGATGTAAAGAATAAAGAGTTGATGAAATAAAATTTATTAAAAGTAAATCAACACAAAGAAAATAGTTATCTTTTGGGGACTTCAATTAGGTTACTTAACAATTCTAACGTTAAGAGTTTATAATAGAGAAAATATATAATTACCCCATCGAACTTATACCCTTTTTTGAAGTAGACACCTTAAGTTTGCGGGGGTCCTATTACCCCACAAAACTATTTTTAACCATGATAATACACCCTTTTAACCCATTTTCAGAGCATGTGCAATCTCAAATTCGAGAGGCGCGTGAAATAGTAGAAATTAATCCCTAAGCCAATGTTTTAGTGCCATGTGACATACCAATTAAAAATTCTCTTTTCTTTATTAAATAGACCATTTTCCATCTTCCACAAACCTCTGTTGATGGCCATTGAAGATTCCTCCATGTTCAGCCAAAAAAAAATTCTCATCTCTCAATTCAATAGTTCGATCTATAAATGCGAGATGCCATATGAACTTCTGGAGTTGGCGAGTTCTCGAAAAGTCCCTTTTCTATATCAACCAAAATACTCCGTTTACAAATTCATTGTTTCTTTCTCTAAGTACCCAACAATCTGATAAGCTAATTTGGGGACGCCAAATATGAATGAGTTGAAGAATACACCTTGGACTGCAAAGACTAATGCACATTCATACCATTTAGGGTTCGATAACAGATAGATCGATGAAGGACGACATGAGATACATCCATTTGTTCCCTGCTTCTTCGAAGAGGGTTTTGATCACATTGAGCCCGTATTGTTTACTTAACTTGATCACATTCTTGTGTACCCAAAAACAAAGAAGATGCCATTTGAGTTGTCACTATGAAATTCTAATGATGGAGCTTCTTGTATCGTCCACTGTAAAAGTTATACAAACATCTGTAATGGAGTTTCTAAAATTCTCTAGTCGTCATGATTTATGTACAAAATATTTAAGATAAAAAAGGGAATTTGTCAAGATTTTGAACGGGTCTGGGTTTTACCCAATCCTCTATTAAAGAACCAGAAAAAAAATACAGTTACATTATTTTATTTGGAGGTGAGACACACTCGTTGGCAATGAGATTGTAGATGATGTTAAAATGGTGTATTTATTGTGGTTGAAAATAATTTCGCGGTGTACTAGGACTTTCACGAACTTAAAGTGTCAATTCAGAAAATGGTATAAGTTCGATGGGGTAATTATGTGTTTCCTCTTAATAATAATAAAAGAGAACAAACAATAAATAAAGACAATTAAATAATTTTAAGGGTAAAGGAGAAATGAATTTACCCTCCCTTTTTTGGGCCGAATTTTCTACTGTTGCACTTGGGCTTTGGCCCATGTGTACCAGTGTATACAAGATATGTATGCCAGCATATACAATCCATTTCTCAGCTCCCAAGACCTATAATTATTCTCTGAATTTGGAATTCATACATTTGCTTTCCATTTTTTGACAAACTAACTTGAGGAAGAGTGAGTTTGGGTTTCCATGGCCCAATTTGAAATGCAACTAGGAGTGTACAAATCCAAGGGACTTGGCCAAAATTCCTTCTCGAGGGCAGCGACTGAGACAAGCGAGCTTGAAAGTAGCAATTTTCACACCTCCGATGAATTCCGACAACGAAAATTCAATGAGTGCTTCAGAAAGAGAAGAAATCAAATATCACTTTTCGAGTCTATTGCTATATATAATCTGTATGTGCTATCTTTTCTATCACCCCCAAACACTAAAAAAGAAGATGGAGGCTTAAATAGAGGGAATTTTGGGTTCGAATTAGGAGGAAACGGGTGGAAATTCGGATTAGAATTTGAAATTCAAAAATTTGTACCAAGTTCCTTAAATCCTTGCTCAAAATCAGGGAAAAGGCTAATTCATGCTTCAATTCAACCAAGGCGAGGTGGACGAACGTACTATTGGGGCAGAAAAAGGAGGACGGGCGTATGGGCGAGTACTGTTGGCGCTATTTGGAGATGCAACGCGTCTGTATTATTACGCTGATTTCTCGCCGGGTTTGTTGGGATTCGGTAGACGCGCTGGAAGCGTTTTGCGTCTGGGTTTCGTTTTGGACTGCTGGTTCGCTGGTCGAAGAAGAAGAAGAAGAAGCGAAGTGGGGTCGGATTGGGTATTGCAATACGTATTGCTGCTGCTTGTATTTTGTTTTGCTAGGTCTTGAGGGTTGGAAAAAGAAAGATGATGTGTGTTGGGAATTGTTGAATTGGAATTGGAGTGGGCTGCCTCATTCGACCCAAAATTTGGTCTCAAACAATGAATTAAAGATAAAGTGAGAAAATGGATAGCATTGCAATTACACGATAATCAAATTGAATTTAATCGATAAGCTTGGTCACAATTTAAACGAGACGAATTAACATAAATTAATTAACGAACTTCTTAATTATAACAAAAAAATAATTAATTCAATTATAAAACTAATTAACTCAAAATATAAACCTAACTTAAATATTAACTATGGATTAAATTAAAATATTTAAGTAAGAAATAAAATCTTTTGAGATAATTTTTGAATATTCATAAAATATACTAAATATATATAAACAATATACATGATTTGAAAATTATAAAAAGGCGGCAAATCTTATTTAAATGACTTGCAAACTATATTATTATTATTTTTTATTTATTTTTTTAAAATTTTATAAAACTAATTATTTTGAATCGTTTGAAATTGAAGAAGCTCGATGATTAATTTATATTGTGGAGGGTCAAAATTGGGTGTCAACACTATTGATTATTGATTATCACTTCCTTGCACTTTAGACTTATAAATATATTTATATTTTCAATTATTTATTTTGAAGACTTTGTATGTGTAATTTAGTTTTTTTTTTTATATTTAATATGCTTAGTTATGAATCTTATCTCATAGAAAGTGAGTGTTAGCATAATTTTTTTATGATATATTGGGTGGTAGTGATTTTAAATATACTAGATTCACTGCACGTGCGTTGCACGTGTAGGTTAAGTCTTGAGATCCCTATACACGATATATTTTATCTTTTATGTATATTTTAGGTTTTCAACATATCTATATGTATTTAATATTGCACTACGTCATACTAAGTGAATGACCAATCTATTTGCCTTCTTGCTTGTTGGGAATGTAGTGACGAACGTAGTATTCTTAAATTGTTACTAGGCACTTTGTTAGTAAGTAATTGTGCACACATTAACAATTTGTCCTCTTCGTTATGTCGTGTCATGAACTCTATGTTCCCTTTTAATATTTGAAATTCAGTGTACCCTATATTTGAATAACTTTATATACACAAAAGTAATGTCTTCTGTGGTAGCTGTCTGGTGTTTTTCATATCATCTCCTCTTCCACCAAACCTAAGAATTCGTCCAATATAACTTTCATCAACTACATGTGTGATGTATGTTTTTTCCTATTTGATTTCTTACAATTTTGGTATTAATCAAATCTCACCTAATACTTTCTTATAGATAGTATTTCTTGTGTATGTCCCGATGCATAAATCTGATTGTTCAGTCATGACCTGCACTTTTTTTGTTCTCATAGATATTCCTCTAGATAGTGCAACATATAGTTTGTCATGCGAGAAAGCATGTTGTGGTAGGTATACTTCTACATGTGATATCGTTTGACCTTTAACTTTATTTATCATCAATGCAAAAACATAGACGTATTGGAAACTGTTTTCGAATAAATTTGAAAGGGTATCCTTCATTTTCACGGGAATTGGGGGGGGGGGGTTGATAGTTGTATTATTGGAGTAAACACCTGGTTTGTGGCATATTGACCTGTTTTTTTTTTGCATGTATGACATTCTCGTCAAAGCCTCTACAAATCAACCATGTCCCATTACATAAGCCATTTGAGGGGTCCAGTTTTCTCAACAACATGATGGACGCATTTTCTTTCAAAACAAACCTAATGCATAAAATTACAAGAATCATCAATTGTTATGTATATATAATTGTGTAATTCTTTTCTTCTCTTTTGTGCTATGAAGTATCACAATAAGATAACTGTAAAAGTTAGGATGGATTAGACAACATACCTATGCGGCGGAGTCCATTGGGTGTTAAGGTGTTTAGGTATAAATATAGATCATATCTTTACTGAGGTTGATTCTATGTAGTCTTGCACACTGCATCCTAGTAAATATTTAGTCGCTTCAAATAGTATAACTCCGACACGTTTTTCTCCACCACACACTTCAAGTCGTAAGCAATATCTGTTTAAAAAAGGGGAAGGGGGTGGTGGTGGTGGTTATAGTTGTATTGTTGGAGTAAACATCTGGTTTGTAGCATATTGACCTGTTGTTTTTTATCCTTGTATGACATTGTCTTCAAAGCCTCTACAAATCAACAATGACCCATTGCATAAGCCATTTGAGGGCTCTAGTTTTTTCAGCAGCATAATGGACCCTAATGTGTAAAAATTAAAAGAATCATCAAATGTTATGTATATGTAATCGTGTAATTCTTTTCTTCTATTTTGTGCTATGAAGTATCACATTAAGATAACTGTAAAAGTTAGGATGGATTAGACAACGAACCTATGAGGCGGAGTCCATTGGGCGTTAAGGTGTTTAGGTATAAATACAATTCATATCTTTATTGAGGTTGATCCTATGTAGTCTTGCATGCTACAACCTAGTAAATATTTAGCCGCTTCAAATAGTATAAATCGTGCACGTTGTTATCCACCACACACTTCAAGTCGTAAGCAGTATCTGTTTAAAAAGGGAAGTCATTTAAAAGTTAAAGCTAATTTGTTTTCTAATTAGTAAATGTAGAATCGAGTTTTTACTGAGTGTAACCTCATTTCATATTCTACATTCTCACTGTTGCAATTGTTACAAGATACAATATGTTCTATTACTTTCACTTTTTTGGTGCACTTTTTGCAAGATGAATACCATGGCTCATCTTTATTCAGTATGTCTACAATTGTTACTTTGAACTTGTTGCACATCGCCAATATATCATATTTGTGATTATATTTTGGATATTAAAATGGTTATTAATTTTAGAGAGTAAAAGTATAGGATAATATGTACTTGTGAATCAGCTAGCAATCCATCAATAATACATACCAATGGAACTTATATGGCTCTTCTCATTTTCTTCCTTGGTGTTATCATAAAATCTTTATTTTCGGCCTTTACCATTTCACGCCTGTATTTTCGATGAGATTAGTTAACTGTATCACCCATTTTGAGTGAGATGTGCTTGGTGCAAAGGTTTTGGGAACTTAGGAATTTTAGTATGTAATTACCCAACAATGATAATAGAACAATTGTGCCCTATTATAGAAACTTTAAAAGTAACCTGCCTACAATGCTAAAGTATAGTATGTACATTAGTTGTGACAATCAGATTTAAATAACATTGCAAAACATATGTGTGATTAATGTAATGTACCGAGTCCGTGGATTTTTAAAACTATGGATTGATCAAGACGCTACTCATGAAAATAGTAGATATTTCAAAAGTGCCTAGTGTGACAAGAGCTTGTTTCAAATTTGAAACAACAACTATACTCGATTTATTATAAAAACATACAGTAGTATGTCCAATACTTTTATAGATTAGGATTCTAACGACACATAAGCCAAGTATAGGTTTATCATCTTTCATCTTTTCTAGAAAAGCACCGTCATTTTCTACAAAATCTTCTTATAGAGTAAAAGTTGAATGCTCCATGTTGGGTTATCAGTTAGAAGCAAAATGTCGATACTTCACCATATCTCTATATTGATAGTAGTTTAGGCATCTTCAAAACATACTGCTCATTTGTAACAACTATCTCCCGTCTCTTGCTATATTCTTTTTCAATGAGGGGATTCATTGAAACTAAAATGCAAATCAAATCTTAGAATAGGTAATGTAAATTAGTGATAGCGATTACGTAATGGAGCATGAAATTTAAAAACAAATTATTTGGGTGGACAGTTACCTAGAATAACACCATTAAGTAATTTATCGACATGATCCAATGATACAAAGCCAACATAGAATCTGTGTGTTGAAACCTCAATGTCAGTCGCCTTTATGATTGTGTTATCTATAAATGCGAATTCAACTTCTTTATGTACGGAAAAGTAGTTGGGGTTGACGCGATCTAAGTGTCCTTTAGCAATGTAGTAACTCTTATTTCGTTTCAAGGAGTCCTTCCATGTTTCGATATGTTTATTAAATAGTGTTGCTTGAATTTTTGTACCTAGTATTGTGCAAAGGGGTGGGGGGTATAATTACAATAAACATGAATGATAAAATAATAAGGTAAGTAAAAGTGTCAATGTCATTACTTCTTTGTTAACTAATATTATTGTTCTGAAAGTCCCTTCATGCCTTGAATTCTTGTAAGGTATTATTGAACCCCTTCAAATCACTAAGACTCTCATCATCAAATTAACGGATTGTTTTTGTATCTTGTTTATCGGTACCTTCCATTTTGCTAGTTCAATTTCAATCGTCATGTGGGTTGAAGCTTGAAGACTACCATTGGGAGATGAGAGCGACAATGGTAATTCTAGGCGTTATTGTGTATTAATACCATTGATGAGGGTAACAAATGGTCGAAATTTGCATGATTAGACAGAGATTTGACGCATAAAAGAGGGTATCATTAAGATGTAAAGTGCGGCTAAAATAAGGTTACAAGTAGCATATATATGTAAAGTATGTGTTTAAAATTGTCAGGGGACTGTATGTGAGCAGGTGAACCAATAATAGGATGTATAAGTAATGCTTCACGGGGAAGAAACAAAGTTGATTAGTGGTGTGTGTTTACAATTGCCAGGGGACTGTATGAAAGTAGGTGAACTAATAAATATATTTATTTGCATTAATAAACATATTTATCTCATAAAATTAGCTATTAAATAAATAATAAAAATTAAACTAATACAAACTTCAACTGGCGTTATTACAAGTCATATGAACTTTTCTTCGTCTAAAATATTGAAATATTAAGAAATAATTAATAAGTATAACAAAAGGGCAATGTTTTTTTAGTAATAACTATTTTGAAGCAAACTTCCCAAGAGTCTAAATCACATAAGTAGCATTGATAAATAAAGTCATTCTTTTGTCTTGAGCATCAAAAACAAATCGTCACAATTCTCTAAATTTTGGAAAAAGATATCCAGAAGCATATATCTACATCACAAGAGAAATTGTTAACAAAATCAAATGAATTTAGACTACAGCATGTTAACTTCATATATTGGAACATTACTTACTAATGTATATATTAAGCAAAAAAATAATTATTATATCATAAAAATTATATTATTTTTTCCTCAAGTACTCGAGGTTATGGAATAAACCATCTTAGGATAGAACGACTTACTTCATTAGAATAGTTGTACCTCATATTCTGCTAATCTTTGAACTCACTCAACGACAATAAATCACACAAAATGTTTTAAAATGCAAGAAGAAGAAGAAAAAGAGTAGAAGATTAGAAAAAAAATATGGTTGAAAAATGAGAGGAAGTCTCTCTATTTATAGTCAGAAAAGGGAAGTATGAACAAATGTTTTTTGTGTCTTATCTGAAAAATCATGACCTTTCCAAGAAGTCACAACACTTTGGAAAAGTCACAATTTTTTGAAAAAGTCACAACTTATTGAAAAAGTCACAACTCTTTGGAAAAGTCACAACTCATCTAAAAATCACAATCATTTGAAAAAAGTCACAAGTCATCAAAAAAGTCACAACCTAAGTTAGGGATATTATAATAATTTAACATTCAAGTTAAGAGTTCATGCTTTTATAGTAATATAGATGAATAAATAGTTGTCAAGTTTCATTTTTTAAGAGTTAAACTACATGAACTTTAGGCAACATTTTAAGATATATTTCATTACCATATTAATATGAGATGAATTTATAGTACTTTTTATATAATTTATAAATATCTAAATTGGAAGATACCAAAATTGGTGTAAAGTAACTAGTACTTGCGTACCACATCGGAGGAAGAGATGAAAAATTTAGCACTTATAATGTTTTGACTAACAACAATACTAAAGTGGAATTTTAAGGAGCAAAATGTAGTAGCGTTCCAAATGATAATAATGGGACAATTAAAAATTAATTCGGAGGTGGTGGGTGGGTATGTCGATTAATTAATTAATATTGGAAGTGGGTAGTGGTGCTGTATCCCCCATGCATCCAAGAATCTATAATTAATTAATTGATTAGGAGAAATTAGGAGATAATAATTAGTATTGTTCACAAAGAAATTTTGTAAATTTGTAGGAAAATTCCTTTTTTTTTTTGTAAGAAAATTCACAAGTAATTTACCTGCAAAATTTAATTCCTCGATAAATTACTTGGAAATTTTACAATTTGCAGGAAATAATTTCCTACGAAGGTTTTACCTTCGAATTAATATAGGAAGTGGGTAGTAGTGTTGTATGCCCCATGTATCCAAGAATAGGATAATTAATTGATTAGAAGAAATTAGGAGATAATAACTAGTATAGTTCACAAAGAATATTTGTAAAATTTGTAGGAAAATTCCTTTTTTTAGTTTTTTTTGTAAGAAAATTCACAAGTAATTTACATGCAAAATTTAAATCCCTAGATAAATTACTTGGGGATTTTACAATTCGCAGGAAATGAAGGTTTTACCTTCGAATTCTTTTTGGTAAGAAGTGGGTAGTTAATTGATTAGGAGAAATTAGGAGATAATAATTAGTATAGTTCACAAAGAAATTTTGTAAATTTGTAGGAAAATTCCTTTTTTTTAAAAAGAAAATTCACAAGTAATTTACCTGCAAAATTTAAATCCCTAGGTAAATTACTTGGGGATTTTACAATTCGCAGGAAATAATTTCCTACGAAGGTTTTACCTTCGAATTCTTTTTGGTAAGAAAATTCGTAGAAAACTTAGTTTCCTGTGGATTTTTGTATATAATTCCCAGAAAAATTCCCATATAATCAACATTTTTCTTGTAGTGTAGGTTGTTACATTTGTCTCTCTACATTAATAAATTTTAATTTATTGTTCAATATTGTATGTATGCATTGTACATTACCACATGGTAGGTTATGATAAAGTCATTTGCAGTTGGACACAATGAAATACAAGAAAAGGAAATAAAGAAGTCGGGGGAATGAGGGTAAAAACTTACGCACACTAAATATTTATCAAGAATAGGGCAATGATTTTTTTAAAATCATTGAATGACCAAATCGATCTGTACCAAATCAATTATAAGTTATTTTAAATAAAATTGAAGGTTTCAATATAAGTTTATAACTGTACCGAACAATTCGAGTAGCTTTTTTTAAAAATATAAAACACCGACAAATTTCCTTGGGGTAAATTTTGTTAAAAGGAATACAATGTCAGATTCAAAAAAAAAAAAAACTATTGTCACTATAATAACAAGTCAAGTACTAATTAGCCTGAAATTAAGTATATTATCATATACTTAGAAAAAATCGATAAAAGTCATATATAGGGCACACAACAAACATAAAAGTGAAGAGTTTTTTTTTTGGCTAAAATCATCCCTAAAGTATGACTTAAACCTAAAGTACATCCTTGTGTTATATAAGTGAACAAAAAACATCCTTGCACTATCCAGAAAGTTGCAAGATTCATCCTTTTGTTTATTTTTTAAGAAATTCACACCACCAACAAAAAAAATGTGTCAAGTGAATATATGTACACATGGTTAAGCTAGTCAAGTTGGGTGATTTTTCTAATTTTTAGAAATTGAAGGTTTTTATCATAATCAAACAAAATATATTCTAAATTCTAAATACTCTTTGTAAAAAGTATGGCCAAATACAACTCCAACTTCAAAAATTTCAAGTAAAGTATTTTTTTTCATAACTAAACGCCTACATAATTTCACTAAATTTCCATCATTTCTATACATTATATAAAATGTGAATTGCATTGTATATTAGTACATACGTACTAAATATTTTATTAAATAAAATCTCTAAATAGTTGGGCGTAATATTTTTAAATTGATTCTTTTTACATAATTTTTCTAAACATCGGAACCTACTGTATAAATAGCTCAAGACTTACGTATTGTTACAAGTTAATTTACTTGATGATGCAAAAACATATAAACTAACAACATACAAAATTTAAATTTTGAGAATAAAAGATTCATTTCCTATCCACGTCCTTATTCATTTTAGGTAACTTTGATCTTCTCGTTGTGGCTAAGACATGATCAGATTATAAAATATATATTTTTAATTGGTTCAATCAGTTTCGTAATAAAAATATACTGAAGGTTGTTTTTTGCTCACTTAGATAACATGGTTTTTAAATGATGCAATATATTGGGAGTGAAATTGTTTGCACATTCATTCAACTTCGTATTGACTTGAAAACATTAACAATCTCAACATTATAGCTAGCAAGTAATAATTAGAATTCAGAGGAAATAAAACTATGGAACCTCCTCCACGAGAAGCAAGGGATGAACCCCGAAAAACCTTGAACCCCCCTGTACCGCCGAACAAAGAGGAAATATCACAAAATCAAATATTAGCAAAGGAGGAGGTATGTGGAAAATGCAAACTAGAAAAGATAGACAAAAACATAGCCTTTAAAGACATGTTTGTCACCCCTTAATCATGTGCAAGCGAACTGTAAAATCATCGGTGGACCTGGATGGGGATATAATTATAGAAAAACCTTTGGCAAGCATAGGGACAAACTCAACGGATCCAAGGCTAGCGAACAAGGAAATAAATGAAGAAGAAGGAATACACCTAACAGAGGAGGATGAACAAAAGATATTAAATCATGGACTTTTTCCATCATTATAAAAGTTTTTGGGGAAAAGATTAGTCATCTATATCTAAAAAAGAAATTGGCAATGTTGTGGAGAGTCTTAGAGGAAATTATCGTAATAAATCTAGGCTTTGACTATTATATACATAGTTAAATTCTACAAATAAGAAAATCTCCAAAAAAAAACTCTCCAACAAGGACCTTGGTTCATTAAGGCTTTTTCCTATCGGCCAAGAGATGGCATCCCAATTTTGCACCCTCTGAGGCGATAGAAACAAAATCGGCAATCTAGATAAGGCTTCTTGAGCTACCTACTGAGTTCTACAATCAATTGGTCCTAGCAAAGATAGGTAGAAAGCTTGGGAAGCTCGTCAAAACGGATGTACGCACATCTGAGGCACTAAGGGGAAGATATGCAATGATATGTGTGGAAGTCCCTATAGGATTACCAGTTAAAACAAATATATGTATTGGCCATCACAAGCAACCACTTGTCTATGAAGGTTTCAACATACTATGCTCCACCTGCGGAGTCCTTGGACAAAGAAATAATTTATATCCAAAAAATCTAACAATGAAGGAAAATAACAGGGGACCAATAGAAAAGATCTCTAGTGCAGACAAAAGTATCCATGTAAATTTATTTCATGCCGACTCAGGTAAGTACCTCAAATTTAAAATCTTTAAGTACAAAAAGGTAAAATCTTTGCAGTGAAACATCCCAAAGGAAATCAAATACAAATCTACAACCAGGTAAAGTCGAAACACTTGGGCAGGCAACTCTGCAACGAGCGCCGAAAATATTCTCTACGATCCCTGTCACCCCGCAACAAGCTAATCTTAGGCATATTTATATGCCTAGAAATCTAAAAATGCCCGTATTTAAGCTAAGTTTGAAGTCAATATGTGTTTGTTTATAGTCTTATCGAGTCTTTTGGTTGTATATCAGCTAACCAATATGATTAGTTGTGTAGGTGAGCTTAATGGGAGAAACGAGCACAAAAATGGACAATGGGGAACACAAAAGATTCCAGTCGAAAAGAAGCAAAGAAGAAAAAGGAAGAAAAGGATTCTAAGGCAAGGTCGTATCTGTTCCACATCGCGGAAAGAGATGTTAAATTAATTTACGAAAGTGATTTTGAGGCAGAACACTCCGTGGAGTGTCCGCGTCGCGGAGAAAGAGTCTTAATTTAATTTGTGAGAGTTGAATTGAGGTAGAACACTCTGTGTAGCTCCCGCGTCGCGGAGAAGAGAAAAAGACTCAGAATGAAAGTTGAAGACGCCTCCGCGTCGCACCCCTGAGACCCAGTTTTGGTCGTTTCAACTTTAGTATAAATAGGTCATTATTTTATTTTTTAAAAATATTCTTTTTCTGGGTTTTGAAGAACGACGACTTGGGAGAACGTTTTCACCATTTTTAGGGTTCTTTCCTAAACTCTTTTACTTTCGATCTCTTTATGTTTATTGAACATTGCTTGATTGATTCTTGATTATGAGTAGCTAAATTCCCTAGTTCTAGGGCTGTGGCTACAGGATGATTGTAATCTATTAAGTTTTCATTAGGTTAATATCAATTATCATATGAATCTTTCTTATGTTCTTATTTTTTGTATTTCGTGACTGATCACCGTTGAAATAAATACATTGTCCAAATTGAACTCGGGAGAGGAATAAAAGGATAGAACGTGGGGCATAAGGAGCATAATTAACTCTTAAGAATTAGGGTTAATTTGTATCTAGGATAGGGATATACCTAGAAACCATGCCTGGTCACTATACAGAAAGAAATCGTAATGCTTGGTACTTAATCCAGCCTATCTTCGCTCAACGATGTAGTTAGGTTGTTATTTATCGTAGGAGATTAGAGGTCGGGAGACCATGATCATACATTTAACCTTGTGATTCATTGATTCGATAGTTGATAAATACCTATTTATATGATATTAATTGCATGAATCCTGATAAAATCTACAGCCCTGGACTTTATCCAATCATTGTTTTTAACCCTTGAAATTGAATCGCGTTTGTTACATTTTGTTTAACTCTTAGAATTATAAAATAAATAACTTTTGGAATATTGATAACACTTGTGCTTAGCTGAAAGTTGGAGAAATTAAGTGATTCTAAGCATAAGTCCCTGTGGGTACGATACCCGGCTCTTTATAAGAGCCACTTTAATACTTGAACGACCACGTGCACTTGCGTGTGCAATTTGGGCGCAACACAAGCGCCGGAGGAAATTAATGATGACTTCACATTAAATGACATTATCCTCATCAGCAAACAGATAAATAATAATAAACAAAAAATGATTCACAGGAAAATTGGAAGAGTCGGCTACTATGTTGGCTACTAGGATATCCCCTACTATGCCCCCTAAAAGGGCTACTATGATTGTTCCTTCACAACCCTTGGAACACAAAAAGGAGTTCACTAATCCCCAAATTAACACTAATAGACCTACGATAGTAACTCATGTCCATTTAAACACAAAAAGTGCATCGATGGCACAATTCATAGCCTCACAACCCATACATTGTGAAAAAGATTGGTCTCAACAACCCACTACCCACACTACGTCACTACCGACTCATACAAAAAATGGCAATAAAGAATGTCTTCCTTTAAAAGGAGATATAACTTTTACTGCATTAAGTCAAAATATTCCTAGTATAGACATTATAAACCAGTTTCGATTCCAATACACTTTATTTATATAGACCTTCCTATCTTTCCTAAAAATGCAAAGGATTCTTATTTCCTCCCAACGGAAAGAGTGAATCTTCGACGCTCATCTCGAACTCAGAATCTAAGGATTCTCTTTACGCCAAACCAATTGAGAATGAACTCGTCCCTAACTACTCCCTTTCCGACCTTCCCAGTAACTTTAGGGGCACAAACTTTCTATGCGACCTATGTGTCGGAGCCAAACTTGGTTCCTCACTCATGGTTGGAAATAATCCTGCATGGACAAGCATTATCCTTTCGTGCGGAAGCAGAGGGGAGGGCAGTGGCAATCTTAGTACATAATCCAAATTTCTTGGCACAAATAGTCTCAGAGGGAATGAGGCTGGCTATGGAAATATACAACAACCACTTATGGTTGACGACAATCCTACATCCCCCTTTGAGCTTCCCGTTCCCACAAATTCCTTTCTACCACTACCCCACTTGGGAAATTCCCCTCTTCAACCCCCTCAATAGACCTACCAATATGGAGCCTCTACTGTTCCCCCCTTTCTTCTTTCCCCACAATGTTCCAGAGAATGTGCAAACCCCTTGGAGCAATGTAGGGACAAACACAATCTTCTCAACGGTGGTGCACAACGAAGCGAGGGAGAGTCCCCCACAAGTAGTCCCCAACATCTCAGCTTCTACCTCGCAGGTAAATCCCCATCACATAATCCCCCCCATCCCCAATATAGTTCCAAGTCGAGGAGAGGAAGTAGATTTGCATGAAGTAAAAGATGCAATCACATTAATGAGGGAGTCATGATCGGAAATAGCAGTACTAAAAAATATAAAAGTAGTAATATTCAAAGAGAGATTTGAAAAAAAAAACTCACTCATGGTCCATCAAATCTGTCCAAAAGCTCAATAAACATACAAGAACAGACAAATCCCGAGATATGGAATTTTGTAGTCATAATGAACCCTTCCCTGAGAATGGAAAGAGAGGGGGGACAAGCGGAGATCACGACTACCCCAATAAATAGATCCATGAACATATTAGTTTGGAATTGTAGAGGGACATAAGGAGGAACTTTAGGGCCCTTATTGATTGGCATAAACCCTAACTGGTAGATCTCGTTAAAACTAAAATGTAGGACCACCAAACGCTACTCGACAATTTTTCTTTTAATAATATGATACAAGTTCCAGCTGTGGCAAATTCAGGAGGTCTAGCGATGTTATGGGACGACGATATCCTAGAGTTAGATGATGTAGCTATAACAGTTCAGGAAATCCATGCAATGGTTAAGGTACGTGTAACAAATGACTCATAGGTTTTTAGTAATATATATTCTAGTACATACAGAAGCTCTCGCAACATACTAAGGCAAAATATAAAAACTATAAAAGAAAATTTTGAGGGTAACTATATATTAGGAGGTGACTTTAACAAGTTCCTAGTATAGGAGAAAAAAAGTGGGGGCAGACCTTTAAATAAGGGTAGTACAAAAGAGTTCTAGGACACGGTCAATTATTGTGAACTTATGATTGATACACTCAAATTACACCTCCCTAAAGAAGCAAAAATGATCGTTATCAAGTAAAGAACCCAACTTGTAGGTTGGGGTCAATCCCACGAGGAATATGGTTTAGACTTAACTTTAACCCACGATTATATTCGTTTAGTCAACGTACTTCCGAAACAAGTAATTAAAGGGGGGGGGGGGGGGGATTTGTGAAACAAATTTTGGAAATTATGTGAACAATCAATGAACAAGATTCAAACTTTAGGTGTTATCAAGATGAGAGAGAAATTAGGGTGTATGTGTTCCCCACAAGCTCATAACGCGGTAATCCTAGTAATAGTAATCCTTTCCTAGTGTATTACATGCAAAGTGATAAGCTAGGTATCTCTAATTCCTTGGTCCGACAACTAGAGAATTTCACCCCGCACCTTGGTACGGCTACGTCTGTATAATTTACTAACCCTTACCTTTACCTCATATTAGACATCACATCGATGTATGGATTAGTTTTCACCCTCGCACCAATCGACATTAGACTATTAGATAGTATCACACTAAATCTATGTTGATAATTTTTTTCTTATTAACTACCTCCTTGGTTCGGCAAGTAGCAACAAGGCGAGTTCTAACGTTGGCCACCGTTAAAAAGACTTCTAAACGAAAGAATTATCAATGCATGCAACAACACTATTCAAGAATTACTTAGTTACTATTCATATGTTGTTAATCGTTCATGGTTCCCACAACCCTAGTTGTAGGTTTAGTTACCCATATTAGCAAGAACATAATTCATATTTTTAGAAGAAGAAATCATGAACTTACTTAATGAGAATGATAAACCCAGATTTTCAACTTGAATTTCCAAAACCAAAATCTTCAAAATGAACTTAGGGAATTAAGAATTGCTAAAGTTGCAAGTTAATCTCCCAAGTCAAGAACTAGAATAAAAGTAATAAAGTATAACCCCCAAAAACAAGGTTTACATGCCCTATATATAGAAAAATAAGTCCTAACTAAAAAGGAAACGAAATAAGGAAATAATGTTTCAGGACGCGGTTTCGATTGACGATACTGACCTACGGACCGTGGATTGATCTACGGTCTGTAGGTCCCTTCTGTGACTCAGGACTTAGGCAAATTTCTAACTTCAAAATCTTCAAATCTTTGAACCAAACAACGGAGCACCAGTATGGACCGTGGATTGATATACGGTTCGTGGATCCTTCTCCGTAGCTCCATACTTAGAATCTTCAAAATCAGGTACTGGAACCCTTCTCTGAATCATTTGACGTATCAGCAGTACGGTGCGTAGATCAATCTACGGTTCGTCGATTGCAACCATTGTTCCACACTTGGTCAAGAATTCCTGATCTTCCTCCATGCCTTGCTAGTCTATCTATGATAATAATCTACGGAACGTGATATCCGTAAATGGGCCTTTCTATACATTCCTCACCTATGTCTCTTAACTTTCGCGTTCGAACTTATTCCCTGAAAACATGATAAAAACACATTAATACTAATACAAAATGGCCCTAGACACACACAAATCTTAAGTGAAATGTATTAAAAATACCGTAAACTTACAGTATATCAACATCCTCAACTTAAATTCACTGTTTATCCTCAAGCGACGCACTAAGACTCTAAACGACACTTGTATAGAGGCAAGCAAATCAAGCACAAGCAATCACATGACTCTTTACTCCAACTCTCTTTTTGGGTGCAAATAGTTTCTTTTAGACGCAACAACCTTACTTGTGCGGATCAAAACATGACAGATCGACCAATCAACACACAACATACACTGTTTTACTATCACCAAGGTACCAACTTTTACAATGTAACTAGTGCCCTTACTTCAAACGAAATCCCTTTTTTTGACACAATAAATATGATTTTGAGTACAAGGATTCATTCAACACTCACACTCAGAAGTAACTCAAGTACAGTTATTACTCAATACCATAGGCTTGCCCTTCTTTTCATTGCTTAGACTCTCCAAACTAGTTTCTAGGATCCCTATAGGACATTCTTGGCTTGTAATGTAGGCTCAGGGTCAGGTGTGGTACATTTGGGTACTCTTTAGTGACTTTCTGCCCTCCTTGACATTACATTAGGCTTTCTACCTCTTTTTGCCCTATTTTTGACATCTTACCGTTTTACCTTCTTTCCCTTGATTTTCTTTAACCATGGATGTGACTTTAGACTTTGTAGCTCTTTATTTTTCACTTTCTTCCCTTTTTTTTGCATTTAATTCTTTTCTTTAGCTTTCAACACTTCTGTTCGCCCTCTTTTGCACAAAGTCACATCCTCTCATCTCTTTCTTTTTCTCTCTCTTTTTTCTACACCAAACTCTTCTCATACCCATTTTTCTTTCGGTTTCCTTTTTTCATAGCTACCATCAACTTATGGATTTTCCATTGGTTGAGGTGCACAATACCCGATGCCGGATCAGGGCCAAGATTGAGGTCACTTTCTGCATAAGCCACTCTCAACTTAGGCTTTTGGCCTAAGTCAAGGTGCACATGTCCAAGGAGGGACCGGGGCAAACACAATAGATTATGGGAAGGCGAGTTAAGGGTTTAGAAAGAAGTAGTCTAATTCAGGCTCAAAGCATTTGGATAAAAGGGAACATTAATTTCATTTGGTTGGATTCTTTTTAGGCAATTTATGGACTTATCAGAATAAGGGCCTATGATCACTTCCTAGCCACTAGAGTAGATTATCTTAGCAGGACTAATCGGGCAAGTTCTAGATTGGCACAAAAACAATTTGAACAATCAACTATTCTCACACACTCTTGGCACATAGTTTCATTATTAGATTATCAGATTACCCAGTTCAAGTTTTAGCTTAAGTCATGCCATCAAGTTGGTTCATTATCATGTCATTCTTAGAGCCAACACATTCAACTCATTCTAGCCTACAAATTTTAGCACATATCACAAAATTTTAACGGGTATCATTATTTCAAAAAGCTTTTACCATCATGCTTCATTCTTTCTCATGCTTCTACACATATATTCCTAACACATGCCGATTCAACAGAAATTAAGCAGTCTCTTGGGGGTAAAAACACAGTCAAGAAAACCCCAAGAGAGGATTATGAGTTGGGTTACTCAGACTTCACCCTATCCCTCACAATCCATTTACCCAACCCCCAACAAAAATAGGTGCAATTGTCCCCAATACACACAAAAATAGTAAAAAGTAAAGGATTGGGTGAAACAAACCTTTGGCGCATAGCGCCGACGAACTATCAACAAGCGGGTGGGTCCGGTTTCCAGAGCCTGCTGGAACAACACTTGGGTTACCCTCAGTAGTGCCCACATCATCTAGCCTAGCACTCTTAATAGTTCTATCAATCACTCTCATCGCACCATCAGTGGTGCTCACATCATCCCTTTCATTAGTCGGAACCTCGACAATAGGCACAGAACTTGAAGCCCTAAGTGCACTCTCACCAACCTTTTGCTGGCGCAACTCCTCATCTATAATAAAGGATTTTTAAGCCTGTTCAGTCTGCTGGCGCTCCCGCTTCTTTGCTCGGGCCTCCTTAGTAATGTCAAAATTGTGGCAGGAGAGGTGCCTCTTCTCACGAGCACGAGTAGGCTCAGGTTGTGCTATCTCCCCATTGAATAAAGCTCCAAGTATTGTATCATCAGCTAATTCATTAGGTGCATACTCTGGCTCATCTGTGGGTGGCACAATGATGGTATTAAGGTCGGCTCAAAGACTGGCTGACTCGATCCGGAAAGAGGACAGATCTATAGTGGGTGCTGGTTGCTCGAGGATTCTCAACTCGAAGGCTTCCAGGCACTTATGAACGGCCTGAACCTTCTGATCTACCTTGTTCGCCATCATCTTCTCCATCATAGCCTCGGACTCCACAATGGACTTCTGCATCTATGGGTTCACATGGTGGAGTAGTGTGACCATCTGTGCCTCCAATTTCATAACTCGGGCCAAGAGCACAACAATGGCTTCGAAAGGTGGGGTGGCTCTGTATGAGCTAGGGCCTCGACTGGCAGCCTGAGATGGGGAACCTGGGGTATCATCAGTGTGGGCTGGAGGGGCAAGATCATCGCCTTGCATATGCTCCACATCATCTACTAAGTCTGCACCTAATGGTGGCACCACAATATGTGGACCACGTCGCGGGGTAGCTACATTGGCCTCATCTCAAATTAGGCTTATATCCAGGGTCCTCGATGCCTGAATTAACTTGTCAGAATGCCAGATTGGCATTTCAGAGTCCCTGCATAGTTGAAAGATGGGACAAGGAAACGGGTAAATGGTAGAGGTCTTGAAAGCCCTCTCATGAATCTCTGCCAATAACATGCGAGCAAAGTCGATCTCGAGCCCCGTTACCAACTTCGCAACCATAATCGCTCTATCCCACGTTAGCGCATTGTCAGCCTTAGTCGGTGACACTCTGTTCCGTACCAGTAACCAAAAAAACTTGGCCACTAAATTCAGGGTGGCCTTCCGAATACCTAAACGTGGTGTGACGACCTACTCCGCACACTCTCCATCCACTGCAATGTACCTGGCCAACTAATGTAAGACAACCTTCTTCTGTTCGGCATTACGCGTGAAGGCTCCACTCCTCAATATATCTTATATGTAGTCAACTTTGTTTGTGTTGAGTGCCCAAGTGTGATCAGGGCCAGGGCTGTAGAGGAATCGGTTAATGGTGGTATGTGATATGTCCACCGAAAAACCTCGGACCATAGTAGAAGTGAGAGGGTCCTGGGCTGTGGGCTTGAAGCTCTTGTCGATCGAACCTCGGAGAGTGGCAGCATAGGAGGCATATAACTCCCGTACAATCTCCTCGCTATAAGTCCCGAGGTCTCGCGCCATCCAATCACACTTGTAAAGATTAAAAAGTCGATGGATGTCAGGAATAATATGTAAGCTTCCTGTGAGGACTCTGCACTCTTCATTAATAAGTCGAGCCATCTTATCTTTGTCATTCCGCATTTTGGCATCCTGGTAGATTTGCCATTTCCCCTGAACACACCATCTGTTTGGCTCTTTGGCCACCGGGTCAGGGTCGTAGATTCGTGGCACCGGGACTTCTCCCGAACTAGTGGCCTCTTCAGACGAGGTAGCTTGGCCATGTGAACCTGAGCCTGTGGCAGATCCAGAACTGGAGCCGGAAGCATGGACGGGCTCAGAGCTGGAAGCAGGGGCAGAATCTATGCCTGAGGTAGAACCAGCCTTAGAATAGGAAGCAGAACAAGTCAGTGACCCGATCAGTGTGTTCTCCTCATCAGACTGGAAGACAGTGACTACGTCGGTGACCACCTGCCGGGATGTATTTTGGGTAGCCCGAGGTGTAGTAGGAGATGTCCTCGTGGCCGATGGAACATATGCTGGATCATTTTTCATGTCCGTGTTTTCATCCATCAGCCTAAAAGTAGGCACCACAGATTTTGATTTACACCTTTTGGACTAGGTCACTTGCTTCTTAGGCGCCATGGTACCTGTGGATGTCCAATTAGTACCAATATAGACCTATAACACACTCGAAAAGATTTTAGAACTAAGAATGAACAAAAAATAAAAATAAAAATAAAAATTCAGAAAGTGGCTTCAGTGGCCACCTACGGTTCGTGGATCCCCTCCGTAGATTAGAGGTCCCAAAAAGTTGAGCTCTAATGGGAACCATGGATGTGCAGAACGATTCGTAGATTGATCTACAGACCGTAGTCCACATCTGTGGTTCCACACTTGGTGGAATTTCCATCTGCCCTCATCCACATACCTGATCTACGGTCCGTAGATTGACCTACGGTCCCTAGACGGGGACTCGTGGGTTGAGTCTGTGCCAGGTATCAGACATGCTTCAATATGAAGCCCAATTTTACCAAATTCACCAAATTCACCAATATCCTAGTCTAATCATGAATTTCAACATAAATTATGGTAGTTCGTCATTCTAAGGGTTCGCATTATTCCATTATCAATAGATATTGCATACAAGATTAGGAATCCTAGGTCAAAACTCACATTTAGACTTCTATTTCACTGATTTTATACATTGTAACAACACACAATCACGATCTACCGTCCCAAGGGTGATTTTAAATCTATTGTAGCATGCAATTTAATTGAATATCAACCCAAGGTCAAGACCCAATTCCAAACTTTCTATAGTCACCTAAAGAATCAAAATTCAAAGTGAAGGGAAAGTTAGTTACCTTACAAGCAACGGGAATGGGGTGATTTGTGTGATGACTCTACGCTTTCAACACTACCACTCGCCTTTTTGCACCGAACCCGAACACCAAAACTTTAAAAAATAGGGGATGAGAGGATTTGGGGAAAAAGAGAGTGATTTAGGAATATGGGGGGATGAATGTAGGGTGATTAATGGTGGTATTATGATAGTATGGAGTGATTATAGTGATTGAAGGTGTTGAGAAATGGTTAGGAGGGAAATGAGGGTTGTGTGAATGATTTGAAAAAGAGATTTTATTTAAAAGAAGTTTGGGTCGGGACATGCAGACTAGGGTTTTGGACCCACGAGACCCCGTCTACGATCTGTGGGTCGATCTACGGTCCGTAAATGGGGACCGTAGACCATTTCATACTTAGACAATTTAGAAAACTTACATCGGATCTACGGACGCCATTCACGATCAGTGGAATGAACCACGAACCGTCGATAGGGTCCGTAGACCTCTGCACCAGACCTTTTTCTACAGATTTTTCTTTGCGCTCCTGCACATGTAGCAACCATTAGGCCTTTCTTTTTGCATTTTCTGGACACTTTTTAGACACATACCCTATGCTATATCTAGCCAACACTAAAGCGAAAATAAGACAACTATCTAAATGAGTACAGAGAAGCAACTAAATAAAAAAAACTACTAAACGGAAAGCAAGAACATATTGTTGGCTAGATTTTACATCTTGGGTTGCCTCCCAAGCACCGCTTGATTTAACGTCGCGGCATGACGCAGGCCTCTTGATTACTCAGACTTCATCAAGATAGTAGGTCTCAACAACTTCTTGCACACTTTCCGTGTTTCCTAGATAGATCTTGATCCTTTGCACATTTACCATGACCCTTGTTCCTTCACTGCTCTCAAGCTCAACCACTCCATGGGGGAGCACTTTTATGAGAAAAATGGCTCGGTCCATTTGGACTTGAGTTTGCCCGGAAACAAGCGCAACCTAAAGTTGAATAGAAGCACAAGATCACCCATAACAAATTCTCGCTGTTCAATTCTTTGATCATGATACCTCTATATCTTCTCTTTATACAATGCTGAACTTTCATAAGCTTTTAGTCGAAACTCATCAAGCATATTCAAGTCATTCATTCTCTGATTAGATGTGGCGCCCCAATCCAAATTTAGCTTCTTCATCGCCCACATAGCCTTATGCTCTAGCTCTACTGGTTAATGGCAAGATTTCCTATATACAAGTTAGTATGGAGACATACCTATAGGAGTCTTGTATGCAGTGTGAGAGGCCCATAGAGCGTCATCAAGCTTTCTTGACCAATCTGTTCTAATTAGCATTCTGCCAAAATCTGTTTGATCTCTCTGTTGGACACTTCAACTTGCCCACTAGTTGCGGATGATAAGGAGTGACTATATTGTGACGGACACCATATTTCTCAAGTAGCGCCTCGAACAACTTATTACAAAAGTGGGAACCTCCATCACTGATAATCCCCCTCGGTGTACCAAATTTGGAGAAAATTTTTTTTTCAAGAATGCGGTGACACTTTTACCTTCATTGTTGGGGAGCGCAACTGCTTCCACCCACTTTGATACATAATCAACTGCGACAAGAATATATTTCATCCCATGTGAACTAACAAATTGAGCCATAAAATCAATGCCCCATACATCAAACAACTCTATCACCAATATAGGGTTCATAGGAAACTNATCACTGATAATCCCCCTCGGTGTACCAAATTTGGAGAAAATTTTTTTTTCAAGAATGCGGTGACACTTTTACCTTCATTGTTGGGGAGCGCAACTGCTTCCACCCACTTTGATACATAATCAACTGCGACAAGAATATATTTCATCCCATGTGAACTAACAAATTGAGCCATAAAATCAATGCCCCATACATCAAACAACTCTATCACCAATATAGGGTTCATAGGAAGCTCTTGCCTCTTTGAAATCCCTCATTCTCTTTGGCAACGGTCACAAGACTTGGCGAAATCATGAGCATCTTGGTGGATGGTAGGCTAGTAGTACCCACACTTCAAATCTTATGCGCACTCCGCATACCACTTTTTATGTAATACTCTAGGAAAGGATTACTATTACTAGGATTACCACGTTACGAACTTATGGGGAACACGTACCCTAGTTTCTCTCTCATCTTGATAACACCTAAAGTTTGAATCTTGTTCGTTGATTGTTCACATAATTTCCAGAATATGTTTCACAAATCCCCCTCCCTTTAATTACTTGTTTCGAAAGTACGTTGACTAAATGAATATAATCGTGGGTTAAAGTTAAGTCTAAATCATATTTCTCGTGGGATCGACCCCAACCTACAAGTTGGGTTCTTTACTTGATAACGATCGTTTATGCTTTTTTAGGGAGGTGTAATTTGAGCGTACCAAATTTTGGCACTGCTGCCGGGGAATAAGACTTTTAGATTTAGTTTAACTACATTATTGAACTTTAGTCAAATATTTCCTAATTTTACTTTTTCTTTTATTTTTGTCTCTCTCAGGTTCCTACTCTAGTGTATGCCAAGTACACGGAGTCAAGGAGAACTACTTACTCCCTACGATCCACAACTGAATAGAACTTTGCGGAGAATGAATATTCAAGGAGTGCCAGCTAATCCTATCGGAGAAGAAGTAGGTGATGGTGTTGGGTTGCAGCCTCCAAGGGTTGGTGATAAGAATAATCAGATTCAAGTTGAGAATCTATTGAGAGATGCAGTGAGGGTACAGGATTAACCAGGGCCAAGACTGCATGATAACTATAGGGTCAAATTTAATACTGCTGATTCTGACGGACCTCTTGTCCTACCTCCTCTACCGCCGGGGCATATATTTGTGGTGACTAGCAGTTTGAAGCAGATGCTTAGAATGAGGGTCTTGTTTGCGGGTGTGACATCGAATGATCCACATGCTCACATAGGCAAGCTAAGGAGTGTTTGCAAAAGTTGTGTGGGTCGACCGAACCTGGACACGGATGTCATTGGATTGGGAGTATTCCCTCTATCATTGACCGGGGATGCTACTGTATGGTTTAATGAGCTTCCTTATAATTCAATCTACACATGGAAACAATTGAGATATGTGTTCCTAACAAGATTCTTTCCAGTGTCCAAGAAGCAGAAGCACAAAGATAAACTCAACAATTTTGAAGCACTACCTGGAGAGTCTGTGATTAGTTCTTGGGACAGGTTAACTGCTTTCATACGAGGTGTTTCGAATCACCGTATTGATGATGAGTCGTTGAAGGAATATGTCTACCGAGGTCAGGATGACAACAGTAAGGCAGTGCTTGATACTTTTAATGGAGGTTCATATGGTGAGTGCACTTTTGAGCAGATTGCGGAGAAACTGGAGAAGGTCTCTTGAAACAATAAAGCTTGGAGCACTAAAAAGTCAGAGACTGGGAGAAACACGTTTGCCATTCAAACTATAAACAACCAATCTGCAGATGAGATTCGTGAGGAGATGTCTCAGATGAAGACTTAATTAGGGTTGGTTTTGAAGTATGTGAGCGGAGGTGCAGAGAAGGTAAATATTGTGAGGAATCCACCACCAGTTGAGGAGTGTTACTATGAAGAGGATACTTATACGGTGAATGATCAGACGGGGGGTTTCCGACCAAACTCCCAAGGCTCCAATATGGATAATTGGCCTAAGGTCAAGGAAACCAAGGTTGGAACTATGGCAACTATAACCGAGAGGGTCAATATTTTCGGGATGGGAACTTCAAAACGAAAACAACTACAACCGAAACAACTATGGCAACATAAATGATCGAGTTGGACCTTATGTTCCCCCTCAAAATTGGGAATTTGGTTATAGGGAAGCTAGAAGTAATATGTCACGTATTGAGGATACGATGCAGAAGACGATGAGGAGGTTTGATGCAACTGATGAAAATGTGCACATCCATTATCACTTTGCATGTAATACACTAGGAAAAGATTACTATTACTAGGATTACTACGTTATGAGCTTATGGGGAACACGTACACCCTAGTTTCTCTCTAGTCTTGATAACACCTAAAGTTTGAATCTTGTTCGTTGATTGTTCACATAATTTCCAGAATATGTTTCACAAATCCCCCTCCCTTTAATTACTTGTTTCGAAAGTATGTTGACTAAACGAATATAATCGTGGGTTAAAGTTAAGTCTAAACCATATTTCTCATGGGATCGACCAGAACCTACAAGTTGGGTTCTTTACTTGATAACGATCGCTTATACTTGATAAACTCCCTAAAGAAGCACAAAGATAAACTAAATCTAAAAGCCTTATTCCCCGGCAGCGGCGCCAAAATTTGATACGCTCAAATTACACCTTCCTAAAGAAGCATAAGCGATCGTTATCAAGTAAAGAACTCAACTTGTAGGTTGGGGTCGATCTCACGAGGAATATGGTTTAGACTTAACTTTAACCCACAATTATATTCGTTTAGTCAACGTACTTCTGAAATAAGTAATTAAAGGGAGGGGGATTTGTGAAACATATTATGGAAATTATGTGAACAATCAACGAACAAGATTCAAACTTTAGGTGTTATCAAGATGAGAGAGAAACTAGGGTGTACGTGTTTCCCATAAGCTCATAACGTGATGATCCTAGTAATAGTAATCCTTTCCTAGTGTATTACATGCATAGTTGTCACGACCCGGGAGCACCCTCTAGTCGTAACCGGCGTACTCGACCTCGAAGAGGTCTAATACAAGCCTCTTAGCATTCCTTCATCGCATAGACACTAAAACCATTAAGAATTAAAAACTTTCTTTACCAAGAAAACATTTCAAAAAAAAAAAACAATAGCAAGCGGAAGACTTTATATATGATGTCTCAAAACCATCTAATATTTTAGAGTACAAAATTCGGGACCAATCCCATACACAACTTAAACAATACTAAAAAGACATAAAAGAACATATGGGGTATTGTCCTCAAATATATGAGGACTCACCAAGTCTTCATCTTCAACACTTAGAAACCTATCAAATAGCCATGACATGTCATCATCTCCAAATCCCTACACTTTAGTCCAAAAAGGGAAAGAAAGGGGTTAGCACAATTAAGTACTAAGTATGGAGACCATGCAAAAACATGCCAAAAAGGACATTTTCAAGGAAGTAAATGCTTTCATATCATTTGATAAAACCTTTCCTTTATAAGTATAAGAGACATAATACAAGTCAACATTAACATATAAGACCATAGCCAACCATACATATACTCAACATATGTCCATATACAACCCATGCTTAACTTTAAAAGAACACATGTCATTTCATTACCATAGGACCTCTACCTAATATAATCTTAAGACACACTTGAGTGAGACAAGAAGTGACCGCCCATACAACCTCTTCAAGCACACTTAAGTGTTCCCCAAGATTACCTTAGATAAGGACATTTCCTTTACAACATAACATCAA
>NC_064292.1:35955153-35987479 GCF_019186545.1 Solanum stenotomum
ATAACTTTTTACTCCAAGGTCGGAATTGGGCAAACTCGGTGGCGTTGGAAAGAGGACTCAAAGACCTTTAATTGGATAGGTAAAGGTCCACCTAATTCATTTTGAGCTAAAAGATATGACCATTTAAAGTTGACCCTTACAACTCACTAGTTCAAATGACTAGTTTCCAGACGTCACGGTCATTCCTCATCATTTCATCAAGTTCTCAACTCCAAACTCACATGTGAGGCTCTAGTTTCACTAGTTCATTTTTAGGGTTGTTACAATAGTGATAATGGATGTGCACACTAGGAAAGTCATCAAAATCAAACTTATACTCCTTTTCGAGCAGTTTGCACAATGGATGTGCAATTTTAGAGAAGTCCTAGATGAACCTCTTATAGAAAACTGCATGCCCAAGAAAACATCTAACACCTTTTTACAGAGATAAGTGATGGAAGCTTTTCTATTACCTCTACTTTTGCTTTATCAACCTCAATGCCCTTCTCAGAAATCCGATGACCTAGAACTATCCTTTCTTTCACCATAAAGTGGCACTTCTCCCAATTTAGCACCAGATTGCCGTCTTCACACCTTTTAAGCACCTCAGCCAAATAATCCAGACATCGATCAAAAGAGTCACTTACCACAGAGAAATCATCCATAAATACCTCAATAGTGTCCTCCACCATATCAGAGAATATCGACATCATACAACGCTGGAAGGTCGCTGGAGCATTACACAACCCAAATGGCATCCGTTTGAAGGCGAAAGTACCATAAGGGCAAGTGAAGGTGGTCTTCTCTTGGTCTTTCGGGGCTATAGAAATCTGATTGTTGCCCGAATAACCATTGAGAAAACAATACAACCCCTTACCTGCAAGTCTATCCAATATCTGATCCATGAATTTCATAAGAAAATGGTCCTTTTTTGTCCAAGCATTTAGCTTACAGTAGTCCATGCAGATTCTCCATCCAGTCACGGGCCGTATCGAAAAAAGCTCGTTTCTCTCATTAGGAACCACATTAATCCCACCTTTCTTGGGCACACATTGAACAAGACACACCCAACTACTATCTGCAATAGGATAGATAACTTCGGCATCCAACCACTTGATGATCTCCTTTTTAACTACCTCTTGCATATGCAGATTTAATCTTCTCTAGTGCTCAATACTAGGCTTGTGATCTGGCATGAGTTGGATTTTATGAGAATAGATACTAGGAGGGATCCCAATAATGTCCGCAATAGTCCACCCAATAGCTAGCTAGAACCTATTTAACACAGAAACCAAACACTTAACTTGTCGCCTATTCAAATATGTCGCAATGATGACCGGTAAAGTATCATCTTTTCCCAAGAATACGTACCTCAAATGTGATGGTAGAGCCTTAAGCTCCAATTTCGGTGCCTCCTCAACAGACGGTCTTACGGGTGGGGACTCACGATTTTTCATGTGTAACTCCAGCTTCTTTGGTTTTGAATGATATTCGCATCTATCAAGTTCGACGACCAAGTCATCATACTCATCAATACCATCACTCTCAAAGTTCATCATAACCGTTGTTAGTGCCTCAACACCTAGTCTCTCTTCAATCTGTACCTCAGAACCACTCTCAACTCTATATGTTATTGCAGATATTGATTGGAGCTCACTACTCTGCTTCATAAATCTATCGATATTGAAAGTTGCCTCTTCATTGTTCAGTCTGAACTTCATCTGCCCCTTTTCCATATCAACTAAAGCGCGCCCAGTGGCAAGGCATGGTCTCCCAAGAATGATGGGAACCTCAAAATCAACCTCACAGTCAAGAATCACAAAATCCACCGGAAAGATGAACGACTTCACTTTCACTAGTACATCATCAAGCACACCAAGGGGCCTCTTTACAGTTCTATCGGCCATGAGCAAGCGCATAGTAGTCGGTTTTGGATCTCCTTGACCCAACTTCTTGTAAATAGAGAATGACATTAGATTAATGCTAGCACCAAGATCACACAACGCCTTAGCAAAATGCAATAACTCGATGGTACATGGAATAGTGAAGGCACCAGGATCATTCTTTTTCTGCACAAGGGATCTTGTAGCAATAGCATTACAATGTTGCAATCTATCATCATCTTTGAAGCTCACTGCCTTCTTCTTTGTCACCATATATTTCATAAATTTTGCATACCTAGGCATTTGGTCCAAAGCTTCTATCAACGGAACATTGATGGAGAACTGTATCAACATGCTAATAAATTTGTGGTATTTTCCTTCTTCAGTCTTCTTCACTAACTTCTGTGGGAAGGGAGGTGGAGATCTAGGTATGGGGACAACTTTCTGAGTTAACTCCAATACTTTCTCTGTCGCATTCTCAGACTCTCCACTTACCTCTACCACATCATTATCTTTACTAGTCTCAATTTCCACCCTGGACAGCATAGGTGGATTAATGGTTTCCTCCCCCTCTCAAGTAGTAACTGTCATACAATGTCCATCATTCATTGGATTTTGGATGGTGTTGCTAGGAAGAGTACCAGGTTGACGTGTATTTACTGTAGTTGTCGACTGAGTCATCTGCTGCTCAAGATGCTTGATTGATACTGCAAAGGCATCAACTTTTTGACCAATACCACACAAGTAATTTCTCATCTCCTTCACATTTTCATCAGTTGCATCAAACCTCCTCATCATCTTCTGCATCATATCCTCAATATGTGACATATTACTTCCAGCTTCCCTAGGACCATATTCCCAATTTTAAGGGGGAACATAAGGTCCAACTCGATCATTTCTGTTGCCATAGTTGTTCCGGTTGTAGTTGATGTTGTTTTGAAGTTCCCATCCCGGAAATATTCACCCTCTCGGTTGTAGTTGTCATAGTTCCTACCTTGGTTTCCTTAACCTTGGCGCCAATTATCCGTATTCGAGCCTTGGGAGTTTGGTCGAAAAACCCACATCTGATCATTCATGGCATAAGTATCCCTTCATAGTAAGACTCCTCAACCGGTGGTGGATTCCTCACAACATTTACCTTCTCCGCACCTCCGCTCACATACTTCAAAACCAACCCTAGTTTAGTCTCATCTGTGATATCTCCTCACGAATCTCATCTGCAGACTGGTTGTTTGTAGATTGAATGGCAAACGTGTTTCTCCCAGTCTCCGACTTTCTAGTGCTCCAAGCTTTATTGTTTCGAGAGATCTTCTCCAGTTTCTCCGCAATCTGCTCAAAAGTGCACTCACCATATGAACCTCCGTTAATAGTATCAAGCACTGCCTTACTGTTGTCATCCTGACCTCGGTAGAAATATTCCTTCAACGACTCATCATCAATACGGTGATTCAAAACACCTCGTATGAAAGCAGTGAACCTGTCCCAAGAACTACAAACAAACTCTCCAGGTAGTGCTACAAAATTGTTGAGTTTATCTTTGTGCTTATGCTTCTTGGACACTGGAAAGAATCTTGCTAGGAACGCATCTCTCAATTGGTTCCATGTGTAGATTGAATTATAAGGAAGCTCATTAAACCACACAACAGTATCACCGGTCAATGATAGAGGGAATACTCGCAATCTAATGACATCCATGTCCATGTTCAGTTGACCCACACAACTGTTGCAAACAATCCTTAGCTTTCCTATGTGAGCATGTGGATCGTCTGATGCCACACCTGCAAACAAGACCCTCATTCTAAGCATCTGCTTCAAACTGCTAGTCACCACAAATGTATGCCCCGACGATAGAGGAGGTAGGACAAGAGATTCGTCAGAATAAGCAGTATTTAAGTTGACCCTATATTTAACATGCAGTCTTGGCCCTGGTTAATTTTGTACCCTCACTGCATCTCTCAATAGATTCTCAGCTTGAATCTGATTATTCTCATCACCAGCCCTCGAAGGCTGCAACCCAACACCATCACCTACTTCTCCTCCGATAAGATTAGCTTGCACTCCTTGATTATTCATTCTCCGCAAAGTTCTGTTCAGTTCTGGATCGTAGCGAGTAAGTGGTTCTCCTTGACTCCGTGTACTTGGCATATACTAGAGTAGGAACCTGAAAGAGACAAAAATAAAAGAAAAAGTAAAATTAGGAAATATTTGACTAAAGTTCAGTAATGTAGTTAAACTAAATCTAAAAGCCTTATTCCCCAGCAGCGGCGCCAAAATTTGATACGCTTAAATTACACCTCCCTAAAGAAGCATAAGCAATCATTATCAAGTAAAGAACCCAACTTGTAGGTTAGGGTCGATCCCACGAAGAATATGGTTTAGACTTAACTTTAACCCACGATTATATTCATTTAGTCAACGTACTTCCGAAACAAGTAATTAAATGGAGGGGGATTTGTGAAACATATTCTGGAAATTATGTGAACAATCAACGAACAAGATTCAAACTTTAGTTGTTATCAAGATGAGAAAGTAACTAGGGTGTACGTGTTCCCCATAAGCTCATACCACGGTAATCCTAGAAATATCAATCATTTCCTAGTGTATTACATGCAAAGTGATAAGTTAGGTATCTTTAAATCCTTGGTCCGTTATCTAGAGAATTTCAACATGCACCTTGGTCCGGCTATGTATGTATAATTTACTAACTCTTACCTTTACCTCATATTAGACATCACATCGATGTATGGCTTAGTTTTCACCCTCGCACCAATCGAAATTAGACTATTAGATAGTATCACACTAAATCTATGTTGATAATTCTTTTCTCGTTAATTACCTCATTGATATGACAAGAAGTAACGAGGCAAGTTCTAACGTTGGCCACCATTAAAAAGATTTCTAAGCGAAAGAATTATCAATGCATGCAATAACACTATTCAAGAATTACTTAGTTATTATTCATACGTTGTTAATCGCTCATGGTTCGCACAACCCTAGTTGTGGATTTAGTTACCCATAGTAGCAAGAACACAATTCATATTTTTAGATGAATAAATCATGAACTTACGTAATAAGTAGAAGAAACACAGAATCCCAACTTGAATTTCGAAGTAAAAATCTTCAAAACGAACTTAGGAAATTAAGAATTGCTAAATTTGAAAGTTAATCTCCAAAGTCAAGAACTAGAATAAAAGTAATAAAGTCTAACCTCTAAAAACTAGGTTTATATGCCATATATATAGAAAAATAAGTCCTAACTAAAAAGGAAACAAAATAAGGAAATAAAGTTTCAGGACATGTCTTCGATCTACGACGCTGACCTACGGAACGTGGTTTGACTTACGGTCCGTAGGTCCCTTCTGTGACTCAGGACTTAGGCAAATTTTCAGCTTCCGAAACATCACCGTCTCTGAAGCAAATGACGGATCAACAGTACGGACCGTAGTTTAATCCATCTTCCATAGATCCTCTTCTATAGCTCCACACTTCGAATATTCAAAATCAGATACTGGAACCCCTTCTCTGAATCATTTGACAGAGTAATAGTACGGTTCGTAGATCAATCTATGGTCCGTCGATTGCAATTGTGGTTCCACATTTGGTCAAGAATTCCATGATCTCCTTTAATGCCTTGTCTGCCCATCTACGACACCCATCTACGGAGCGTGAATGGACCTACGGTCCGTGGATCACCTCCGTAGATGCCCTTTTCTGCACATCCTTCAGTTGTGTCTCTCAGTTTCCACGTCTGAACATATTTCCTGCAAACATGATAAAAATACATAAAAACGAATACAAAATGGCCCTAGACACGCATAACTCTTAAGTGAAATGTATTAAAAATACCGTAAACTCACTGTATATCAACACCATCAACTTAAATTTATTGTTTGTCCTCAAGCGACGCACTAAGACTCTAAATGACACTTGTATAAAAGCAAGCATTTCAAGCACAAGCAATCACATGGCTCTCTACCCCGACTTTTTTCGCGAGTGCAAATATTTTCTGTCAGACTCAACAAGCTAACTTGTGCAGATCAAAACACGACTCAGATCGACCACTCAACAGACAACATACATTGTTTTACTATCACCAAGGTACCAACTTTTCGAAATTGTAACTAGTGCTCTTACTTCAAACGAAATCCCTTTTTTTCACACAATAAATATGATTTGAGTACAAGGATTCATTCAACACTCACGCTCAGAAGTAATTTTCAGTACAGTCAATGCTCAATACCATAGGCTTGCCTTTATTTTCACTGCTTAGACTCTCCAAACTAGTTTCTAGGATCACTGTAGGACTTTCTTGGCTTGTAGCGTAGGCTCCAGGTCAGGTGTGGTACATTTGGATACTATTTAGTGACTTTCTGCCCTCCTTGACATTACATTAGGCTTTCTACCTCTTTTTGCCCTATTTTTGACATCCTACCATTTTTTCTTCTTTCCCTTGATTCTTTTCAACCATGGATGTGGCTTTCGATTTTGTAGCTCTTTATTTTTCCCTTTCTTTTTTTTCTTGCGTTTTATTCTCTTCTTTAGCTTTCAACACTTTTGTTTGCTTTCTTTTGCACAAAGCCACATCCTCTCCTATCTTTTTTTCTCTCTTTTTCAACACCAAACTCTTTTCATACCCATTTTTCTTTCTGTTTCCTCTTTCATTGCCACCCTCAACTTATGGATTTTCCATTGGTTGAGGTGCACAATACCCGATGTCGGATCAGGGCCAAGATTGCGGTCACTTTTTACATTAGCCACCCTCTACTAAAGCTTTTGGCCTAAGTCGAGGTGCACATTTCCAAGGAGGGACGGGGATAAACTGAGTAGATTATGGGAAGGTGAGTTAGGGGTTTAGAAAGAAATGGTCTAATTTAGGCTCAAAACATTAGGATGAAAGGGAACATTAATTTCATTTGGTTGGATTCTTTTTAGGCAATTTGTGGACTTATCAGAATAAGGGCTTATGATCACTTACTAGCCTCTGAAGTAGATTGTTTTAGCAGGATTAACCGGGAAAGTTCTAGATTGGCACAAAAACTGTTTGAACAATCAACTATTCTCACACACTCTTGGCACATTGTTTAATTATCAGATTACCCTGTTCAAGTTTTAGCTTAAGTCATGCCATCAAGGTGGTTCATTATCATGTCATACTCAGATCCAACACATTCAACTCATTCTAGCCTACAAATTTTAGCACATATCACAAAATTTTGGACGGGTATCATTTTTTTAAAAAGCTTTTGCCATCATGCTTCATTCATTCTCATGCTTCTACACACACAATCGTAACACATGCCGGTTCAACAAAAATTAAACAGTCTCTTGGGGGGAAAAAACACAGGTAAGAAAACCCCAAGAGAGGATTATGAGTTGGGTTAATCAAACTTCACCCTATCACTGAAAATCCATTTACCCCACCCACAACAAAAATAGGTGCAATTGTCCCCAATGCACACAAAAATAGTAAAGAGTAAATGATTAGGTGAAGCAAACCAGTGGCGTATAGCGTTGACGAACTATCAACAAGCGGGTGGGTTCAGTTTCTTGGAGCTCGCTGGAACAACACTTGGGTCACCATCAGTAGTGCCCACATCATCTAGCCTAGCACTCTCAGTAGTGCTATCAATCACTCTCACCGCACCATCAGTGGTGCTCACATCATCCCTCTCAACAGTCGGAAGCTCGACAACGGGCACAGAACTCGAATCCCTAAGCGCACTCTCACGAACCATTTGCTGGCGCAACTCCTCATCTACAATAGAGGCTTTTCGAGCCTATTCAATCGGCTAGCGCTCCCGCTTCTTTGCTCGAGCCTCCTCAGTAGTGTTAGAATTGTGGCTAGAGCGGTATCTCTTCCCACGAACACGGGTGGGCTCAGGCTGTGCATCTGTTTCCTTTTTAAATATAGCATCGGGTACGGTATCATCAACTAATGCAGTGGGTGCAGACTCTGGCTCATCTGTGGGCGTAGCAAGGATGGAATCAATGTCGGCCTATAGACAGGGTCTCGTAAATCAGATTTGTGCCATGTTTTAGGCATCCTTCATGTTGACCCCAATTTTACCAATTTCAACAATACCACCTAGTCTAATCATGCATTTCAACATAAATTATGCTAGTTCGTCATTCTAAGGGTTCCGATTACTACATTCACAGGAATTTCACACAAAACTAGGAACCGTAAGTTGAAACTTGCATTTAGACTCTCATTGCACTAATTTTATACATTATAAAGACACACAATCACTATCTATCGTTCCAAGGGTGTTTGTAATTTTAGTTTAGCATGCATTTACATACAATCAACTACCCAAGGTCAAGGCCCAATTCCGGACTTTCTATAATCAATAAATGAATCGAAATTCAAAGTGAAAGGAAAGTCTATTACCTTACAAGTAATGGGAATGGGGTGATTATGTGATAACTCTACGTTTTCACTACCACAAACTCGCCTTTTTTACCGAACTCGGACACCGAACCTCTTGGGGAATTTGGGGGTGAGTGGAATGAAAAAATATGATTGGAATTATGGGGGAAAGATGTAGGGTGATTGATGGGGAATTTATGGTAATATGGAGTGATTGGAGTAGTGGGAAGGTTTAGAAATGGTTTGGGAGTGAATGGAGGGAAGTGGGAATGATTTGAAAATTGGGGGATTTTACTTAGGAGGGGTCCGGGTTAGGTCAGGCAGAACTAGGGTTTGGACCCACGAGACCCTGTTTACGGTCCATGGGTCGATCTACGCTCCATAGATGGGGACTGTAGATCACATCCATACTTGGACAATTTAGAAACGTTACCTGGGATCTATGGACACCATTCACGGTCCGTGGAACGAACCACGAACCGTCGATGGGGTCCATAGACCTCTACACCAGACCTTTTTCTGCAGATTCTGCTTTTCGCCCCTGCACATGTAGCAATTATTAGCCCTTTCTTTTTACATTTTCTGGACACTTTTTAGACACAGACCCTATGTTATGTCTACCCAACACTAAACAATAATAAAACAACTATCTAAATGAGTACACAGAAGTAACTAAACAAAGAAAACTACTAAATCGAAAACAAGAACCTATTGTTGGCTAGATTTTATATCTTGGGTTGCCTCCCAAGCAGCGTTTGATTTAATGTCGCGACACGACGCAGGCCTCTTGATTACTCAGACTTCATCAAGATAGTAGGCCTCAACAACTTCTTGCACACTTTCCACATTTCCCAGATAGATATTGATCCTTTGCCCGTTTACCATGAACCTTGTACCTTCAGTGTTTTCAAACTCAACCACTCTATGGGGAAGCACTTTTGTGAGCAAAAATGGTCCGGTCTATTTGGAATTGAGTTTGCTCGGAAACAAGCGCAACCTAGAGTTGAATAGAAGCACAAGATCACCCACAACAAATTCTCGCTTTTCAATTCTTTGATCATGATACCTCTTCATCTTCTCTTTGTACAAGGCTGAACTTTCATAAGTTTTTAGGCGAAACTCATCAAGCATATTCAAATCATTCATTCTCTAATTAGATATGGCGCCCCAATCCAAATTTAGCTTCTTCATCGCCCACATAGCCTTATGCTCTAGCTCTATCGGTAAATGGCAAGACTTTCCATATATAAGTTGGTAAGGAGACATACTTATGGGAGTCTTGTATGCAGTGCGATAAGCCCATAGAGCATCATCAATCTTCCTTGACCAATCCGTTCTATTAGCATTCACAGTCTTTGCCAAAATCTGTTTGATCTCTCTGTTGGACACTTCAACTTGCCCACTAGTCTGCGGATGGTAAGAAGTGGCTACATTGTGGCGGACACCATATTTCTCAAGTAGCGCCTTGAACAACTTATTACAAAAGTGGGAACCTCCATCACTGATAATCCCCCTAGGTGCACCAAATTTGGAGAAGATATTTTTTTTCAAGAATGCGGTGACACTTTTACCTTCATTGTTGGAGAGCGCAACTGCTTCCACCCACTTCGATACATAATCAACCGCAACAAGAATATACTTCATCCCATATGAACTCACAAATGGACCCATAAAATCAATTCCCCATACATCAAACAACTATATCACCAATATAGGGTTCATAGGAAGCTCTTGCCTCTTTGAAATCCCCCATTCTCTTTGGCAGCGGTCACAAGACCTGGCGAAATCATGAGCATCTTGGTGGATGGTAGGCCAGTAGTACCCACACTGCAAAATCTTATGCGCAGTCCGAATACCACTATGATGCCCACCAACAGGCGATGAAAAACACGCCTAAAGTACACTCAACATTTCAACCTCGAGCACACAACTTCGAATAATCACATCAGCACAACTACGATACAAGTAAGGCTCATCCCAAAAGAATTTATTCACATCAAGCATGAAAATTTTCCTTTAGTGAAAAGACAAGTCAGAGGGCACCAAATCACTTGCCAAATAATTAACAAAGTCTGCGAACCAAGCAATTAGATCATGAGAAGCAACCAATACTTGTTAATCTGGAAAAGCATCATTAATTTCAGCCCTATCAGCAAGCTTTAGGATTGCCTCTTCTTCTAATCTGGACAAGTGATTGGCAACTTGATTTTCGGTCCCCTTTCTATCTTTTACCACAACATCAAACTCTTGCAGCAACAATACCCATCTAATCAACCTCGATTTTGCATCCTTCTTCGCCATCAAATACCTCAATGCAGAATGGCCATTATGCATAATGACCTTAGTACCAAGCAAGTAGGATCAGAATTTCTCGAAGGCAAAAACCACTGCAAGAGGCTTTTGTTCAGTCACAGTATAATTCTTCTGGGCTACATTTAGAGCACTGCCAGCATAGTTAATAGGATGGAGAATTTTCTCCCTCCTCTGTCCTAACACTACACCAAGCGCCACTCCACTCGCATTGCACATTACCTTAAACGATGTCCCCAGTCCCGGTGAAATAATGATAGTTATAGTAATCAACTTCTTCAACTCTCCAAATGCTCTCAGACAAGCATCATCAAAATCAAACTTATACTTCTTTTTGAGTAGTTTGCACAATGGATGTGCAATTTTAGAGAAGTCCTTGATGAACCTCCTATAGAAACCTGCATGCCCAAGAAAACTTCTAACACCTTTTACAGAGATAGGTGGTGGAACCTTTACTATTACCTCTACTTTTGCTCTATCAACCTCAATACCCTTCTCAAAAATCCGATGACCCAGAACTATCCCTTCTTTCACCATAAAGTGGCACTTCTCCCAATTTAACACCATATTACAGTCTTCACACCTTTTAAACACCTCTGCCAAATAATCCAAACATCGATCAAAAGAGTGACCTACCACAAAGATATCATCCATATAGACCTCAATAGTGTCCTTCACCATATCAAAGAATATCGACATCATACATCGCTGGAAGGTTGCTAGAGCATTGCACAACCCAAATGGCATATGTTTGAAGGCGAAAGTCCCATAAGGGCAAGTGAAGGTGGTCTACTCTTGGTATTCCGGGGTTACAGAAATATGATTGTTGCCCGAATAACCATCAAGAAAACAATACCAACCCTTACCTGTAACTTTATCCAACATCTGATCCATGAATGGCATAGGGAAATGGTCCTTTTCTGTCCAAGCATTTAGCTTCCGGTAGTCCATGTAGACTCTCCATCCAATCATGGGCCGTATCGGAATAAGCTAGTTTCTCTCATTAGGAACCACAATATCCCACCTTTCTTGGGCACATATTGAACAGGACACACCCAACTACTATCTGCAATAGGATAAATATCTCCAACATCCAACCACTTGATGATCTCCTTTTTAACTACCTCTTGCATAGGTAAATTTAATCTTCTCTGGTGCTCAATACTAGGTTTGTGATCTGGCATGAGTTGGATTTTATGAGAACAAATACCATGAGGGATCCCAATAGTGTCCGCAATAGTCCACCCAATAGCTCACTTGAACCTCTTTAACATAGAAACCAAATACTCTACTTGTCGCACATTCAAATCTACCGCCATGATAACTGGTAAAGTATCATCTTTTCCCAAGAATACGTACCTCAAATATGATGGTAGAGCCTTAAGCTCCAATTTCGGTGACTCCTCAACAGACGGTCTTACGGGTGGGGACTCACGATTTTTTATGTCTAACTCCAGTTTTTTTGGTTTCGAACGATATTTGCACCTATCAAGTGTGGTGACCAGCTCATCATACTCTTCAATACCATCACTCTCAAAGTTCATCATAACCGCTGCTAGTGCCTCAACACCCAATCTCTTTTCAATCTGCACCTCAGACCCACTCTCAACCCTATATGTTATAGCAGATACCGATTGGACCTCACTACTCTGCTTTATAGACCTACAAATATTGAAAGTTGTCTCTTCATTGTTCAGTCTGAACTTCAGCTGCCCCTTTTCCATATCAACTAAGGTGTGCCCCGTGGAAAGAAATGGTCTTACAAGAATGATGGGAACCTCAAAATCAACCTCACAGTTAAGAATCACAAAATCCGCCGAAAAGATGAACGACTCCACTTTCACTAGTACATCACAGAGCACACCAATAGGCCTCTTCACAGTTCTATCGGCCATGAGCAACCGCATTGCAGTCGGTTTTTGGATATCTTAGACCCAACTTCTTGTAAATAGACAGTGACATCAGATTAATGCTAGCACCAAGATCACACAATGCCTTAGTAAAATGCAACAACCCGATGGTACATAGAATAGTGATAGCACCAGGATCCTCTTTTTTCTGCACAAGGGATCTTGTATCAATAGCACTACAAAGTTGCAATCTATCATCATCTTTGAAGCTCACTGCCCTCTTCTTTGTCACCATATCATTCATAAATTTTTCATACCCAGACATTTGCTCCAAAGCTTCTATCAATGGAACATTGATGGAGAATTGTTTCAACATGCTAATAAACCTGCGGTATTTGTCTTCTTCAGTCTTCTTCACTAACCTTTGTGGGAAGAGTGGTGGAGGTCTAGGCATGGGAACAACTTTTTGAGTTACCTTCGCTTCTTTCTCTATCGCATTCTCGGACACTCCACTTACCTCGACCACATCATCATCCTTACTATTCTCAATTTTTACCCCAGTCAGCATAGGTGGATCAATGGTTTGCTTCCCCCTCGAGTAGTGGCTGCCATACAATGCCCATCATTCTTTGGATTTTGGATGGTGTTGCTAGGAAGAGTGCTAGGTTGACGTGGATTTACTGTAGTTGACAACTGAGTCATCTGCTGCTCAAGATGCTTGATTGACACTGCTTGGGCATCAACTTTTTGACCAATACCTGACAAGTCATTTCTCATCTCTTTCACATTCTCATCAATTTCATCAAACCTCCTCATCATCTTCTGCATCATATCCTTAATATGTGACATATTACTTCTAGCTTCCCTAGGACCAAATTCCCGATTTTGAGGGGGAACATAAGGTCCAACCCGATCATTTATGTTACCATAGTTGTTCTGATTGTAGTTGTTGTCGCGATTGAAGTTCCCATCTCGAACATATTGACCCTCTCAGTTGTAGTTGCCATAGTTCCTACCTTGGTTTCCTTGACCTTGGCGCTAATTATCCGTATTGGAACCTTGGGCGTTTGGTCAGAAACCCACCGTCTGATCATTCACCGCATAAGTATCCTCTTCATAGTAGCACTCCTCAACCGGTGGTGGACTTCTAGTCAAATAATTCACAGCATTTACCTTCTCCGCACCTCCGCTCACGTGATTCAACACCAACCCTAGTTCGGTCCTCATCTGAGTCATCTCCTCACAAATCTCATCTGCAGACTAGTTGTTTGTAGCTTGAACGACAAACATGTTCCTCCCAGTATCCCACTTTTTAGTCCTTCAAGCTTTATTGTTTCGAGAGATCTTCTCCAGTTTCTCCGCAATCTGCTAAAACATGCATTCAGCATATGAACCTCCAACAATAGTATCAAACACCACCTTACTGTTGTCATCCTAACCTCGGTAGAAATATTCCTTCAGCGGCTCATCATTAATACGGTGATTCAAAACATCTCGTATGAAAGTGGTGAATCTATCCCAAGAACTACTCACGGACTCTCCAGGTAGTGCTACAAAATTGTTGAGTTTATCTTTGTGGTTCAGCTTCTTAGACACTAAAAAGAATTTTGCGAGGAACACATCAGTCAATTGGTCCTATGTATAGATTGAGTTATAAGGAAGCTCATTAAACCACACAGCAGCATCGCCGATCAATGATAGAGGGAGTACTCACAATCCAATGACATCCATGTCTAAGTCCGATCGACCCACACAGCTTTTGCAAACACTTCTTAGCTTGGTTACATGTACATGTAGATCCTCTGATGCCAAACCCACAAACAAGCCCCTCGCAGTAAGCATCTGCATCAAACTGCTAGTAGCCACAAATGTATGCCTCGGAGGTAGAGAAGGTGCGACAAGAGGTCCGCCAGATTCAACAGCATTAAAGTTGACCCTATAGTTATCACGCAGTATTGGTCCTGGTGGCTCATGTACCCTCACTGCATCTCTCAGTAGATTCTCAGCTTGAACCTGATTATTCTCATCACCAACCCTCGGAGGCTGCAACCCAACGCCATCACCTAACTCTCCTCTGATAGGATTAACTGATACTCCTTGATTATTCATTCTCCGCAAAGTTCTAGATCGTAGGGAGTAAGTGGTTCTCCTTGACTCTGTGTACATGGCATACACTAGAGTATGAACCTGAGAGAGACAAAAGAAAAAGAAAAAAAGTAAAATTAGGAAATATTTGACTAAAGTTCAATAACGTAGTTAAACTTAATCTAAAAGATAAATTCCCGGGCAGCGGTGCAAAAATTTGATACGCTCAAATACACCTCCCTAAAGAAGCATAAGCAATCGTTATCAAGTAAAGAACCCAACTTGTAGGTTGGGATCGATCCCACGAGGAATATGGTCTAGACTTAAGTTCAGTTTACGATTATATTCATTTAGTCAATGTATTTCTGAAAACAAGTAATCAAAAGAGGGGGGATTTGTGAAACAAATTAAGGAAATTATGTAAGTATTCAGTGAGCAAGATTTAAACTTTAGTTGTTATCAAAATGAGAAAGTAACTAGGGTGTACGTCTTCCCCATAAGCTCATAACGCGGTAATCCTAGTAATAGCATTCCTTTCCCAGTGTATTACATACAAAGTAATAAGTTAGGTATCTCAAAATCCTTAGTCTGACATTTAGAAAATTTCACCCCGCACCTTGGTCCGGCTATGTGTATATAATTTATTAACCCTTACCTCTATCTCATATTAGACATCACATCAAGGTATGACTTAGTTTTCACCCTCGCACCAATCGACATTAGACTATTAGATAGTATTACACTAAATATATGTTGATAATTCTTTTCTCGTTAATTACCTCCTTGGTCCGGCAAGTAATAACGAGGCAAGTTCTAACGCTGGCCAACGTTAAAAAGATTTCTAAGCAAAAGAATTATCAATGCATGCAATAACACTATTCAAGAATTACTCAGTTACTATTCATACATTGTTAATCACTCATGGTTTCCACAACCCTAGTTGTGGGTTTAGTTACCTATAGTAGCAAGAACACAATTCATATTTTTAGATGAAGAAATCATGAACTTATGTAATAAGTAGAAAAAACTCAGAATCTCAACTTGATTTTCAAAGTAAAAATCTTCAAAACGAACTTAGAAAATTAAGAATTGCTAAAGTTGCAAGTTAATCTCCAAAGTCAAGAACTAGAATAATAGTAATAAAGTCTAACCTCTAAAAAAAAGGTTTACATGCCCTATATATAGAAAAATAAGTCCTAACTAAAAAGCAAACGAAATAAGGAAATAATGTTTCAGGACGCGTCTTCGATCTACGACACTGACCTACGAACCGTGGTTTGACTTACGATCCATAGGTCCCTTCTGTGACTTAGGACTTAGGCAATTTTCAACTTCCAAAACATCATCATCTTTGAAGCAAACGACTGATCAACAATATGGACTGTGGTTTGATCCACGGTGTGTGGATCCTCCTCCGTAGCTCCACACTTAAAATCTTCAAAATCAGGTACTGGAACCCCTTCTCTGAATCATTTAACGGAGCAACAGTACGGTCCGTAGATCAATCTATGGTCCGCCGGTTGCAACAATGATTCCACACTTAGTCAAGAATTCCTTGATCTTCTTTAATGCCTTGCCTGCCCATCTAAGACACCCATCTATGGAGCGTGAATGGACCTACGGTTCGTGGATCACCTCCGTAGATGCTCTTTTCTGCACATCCTTCAATTGTGTCTCTCAATTTCCATGTCTGAACATATTTCCTGCAAACATGATAAAAATACATAAAAACGAAAACAAAATGGCCCTAGACACACACAACTCTTAAGTGAAATGTATTAAAAATACCGTAAACTCAAAGTATATCACCCCTCTCTGAATTATTTGACGGATCAGCAGTACGGTCTCTAGATCAATCTACGATCCATCGATTGCAACCGTGGTTCCACACTTGGTCAAAAATTCCCTGATCTTCCTCCATGCCTTGCTAGTCCATCTATGATCATCATTTACGGAACGTGAATGGACCTACATTCTGTGAACTACATCCGTAGATGGGCCTTTCTGTACATTCCTCGGTTATGTCTCTCAACTTTCACGTCCGAACTTATTTCCTGAAAACATGCTAATAGCACATTAATACTAATACAAAATGGCCATAGACACACACAACTTTTAAGTGAAATGTATTAAAAATACCGTAAACTCACAATATATCAATGACATGGGCTTTAACGGAAGCAAATATACGTGCCTAAATAAACACTACAAAATTAGAACTCATATGAAAGACTTGATAGGTTTTTTTGGGAAGATGAGAATTGGATCCATAAACTTCCTAATGCCCAAGTACATCATTTACTACGTACACACTTTTATCATTATCCTGTCCTCCTCTTTTTATTCCCACTAGGGAATCTTAAAACGGGACAAAAAATTTAGATTCGAAACTATGTGGGCCTCCCATCTAGACCTACAAAATATTATTATAGACTCATTGGAAGAGGAGACAAATATCCTAGATGCTATTCCTAATTTCCAAAAAAATGTAACAAAATGGAACCGTGCATCTTATGGGAATATTTTCCACAAAAAAACAAAACTAATTAGAAGTATTGAAGGGATCAAACATGCCCCAAATTATACTAGTAATTCATTCCTCACAAATCTTTAATGGGACCTCATCAAAGAGTAACATTCTTCTAAATATAGAAGAGGAATTTTGGAAACTAAAGTCTAGAGTAAACTGGCTAAATAAAGGAGATGTTAATACTAGGTTCTTCAATACAACCACATTAAATAGGAGAATGAGGAATAGAATTGTAGCTCTACTCAAGGATAAAGGAAAATGGATATACAACCAAGACGAAATTAAAAGGATCACTTATAACTACTTTAAAGAACTCTTCAATGATTCTCATCTCCTATCAAATCGGGATGTAAGTAGCTCAAATGACCACAACCATTCAGATCTCCATAACCTTGGGGAAATACCCTCTACTGAAGAGGTGCAAATAGTAATATTCTCCTTCCAACCGCTCAAAGCACTAGGGCCGGATGGTCTACACCCCTTCTTCTACCAAAACTATTGGAGTATAGTAGGAAACTTTGTAGTAACTCTATGTAAAAACTCGTTTATACAAGGTCACATCACAGTAGAAATGAATGAAACTCATATATGCCTAGTCCCAAAAAATAAAAATGCAAATAAACTAAAGTACTTCAGGCCCATAAGCCTTTGTAACACTACTTACAAAGTAATAACAAAAATAATTTCCCAACGGCTTAGGCCTTTCATGGATATATTAACTGTGCCTTGTCAGTCAAGCTTCCTAAAAAATAGGCAGGCTTCGGATAATGCCATCATTATTCAAGAAATCATTTCTCATTTTAAAAAAATGAAAGGAAAAACGACAAATCTAATTCTAAAAATTGATCTAGAGAAGGCCTTTGATAAAACTGAGTGGTCCTTTATCAAAGAAACACTCAACTACTTTCATTTCCCTCGTAACATTATTGGCCTTGGTATATCATGTGTTACGACAAGCCAAATAGCAATCCTAGTAAATGAAAATAGAACAGAGTACTTTAAGCCAACAAGGGGATAAGACAAGGGGACTCATTGTCACTATATCTTCTTATCCTTTGTATGAAAGTTCTGTCTAGGAAGATAGACCAAAAAGTCTAATTGAAAAATTGGACTCCGATAAAAAAATCCTACAAAGGGCCCTCAATCTCACACCTATTTTTTGCGGACGACCTAATGCTTATGAGTAGAGCTTGAGTGATGGAAGACTTATGTGAATCATCTGGACAAGTAGTTAACACCAATAAATCAAAATTAATCTTCTCCAAAAATTACCCCGATACTACACGTAGCATAATCTCAGGGGAACTCAACATAAAAAGTTGGAACCACTTTGGGAAATACTTAAGCTTCCTAATTGCACATAAAAGAGTCACAAATAATGACTTTCAGTTCATTATTGACAATCTACAATCCAAATTAGCAGGATGTAAGACAAGATTCCATAATTTAGCAAGCAAATTACTCTAGTGAAACCCTGTCTTAATAATATCCCCACCCACATTATGCAAATGATAAAACTCCCAAAAGCCATCACGAAGAAAATTGACCAAATACAACGTAACTTCATCTGGGATCCACTAATGAGAAAATAAGACTACATATGGTAAAATAGAAGATGGTAACCTCCAAAAAAAATGAAGGAGGATTAGGAGTTCAAAAATCAAGCACAAAAAACTTAGCCCTCCTATCAAAATTAGCTTGGAGAGTCTTCCAAAAACCAAACCTGCTCCGAGCCTCAATTTTACTTAAAAAGTAATCTATAAATATGGAGTTAGATAAAAATACCAAAGGAACTAGTGCACATAGAAAACTATGAAAATATATACTAATAGGTTCGAATGGATGCATGAAAGACATATGATGCGTATTGGGAAACAAAAGTCAACATCGTTCTAATTCGATGTTTGGCTGCCAAATGGAAAATCAATTAGGGAGCAAATACAAGGTCCTCTTCAGGAAATAGAAAAAAATACCAAAATAGGAGAAGTCATCCTGAAAAGTAACCTTGTGAACTTAAACAAAATATCCTTTTAACTCCCAAAGAATATCCTCCTCCAAATAAATTGTACCTACACTTTTCATAACAAAAATACAAGGCTATATGGAGGCAAAGCCCGCGAGGGATGCTTCAGTATAAATTTTTTTATCTGAACCTGATAATGTTCCAACAATTGACAAATTTAGCTGGATATGGCCCCTCAAATGTCCAAACAAAATAAAATACTTCATCTGGCTTTGCCAACATGATAGATTACCCACTTAAAAATATTTACATTCTATAGAAATAAACATCGACCCTCTATGCCATATATGCAATAAAACATTTAGATTGATTTCTCAACCTATAAATACATTCACCATTTTAAGACACACTTGAATAAGAAGAAAAGACTTTTCTTCTATCTACATTTCTTGCCTTCTTCTCTTTGTAATTATATTAATTTGAGCTTGATTTTATAAGTCGTTATTAGCACGAATATACTCTAAAAATTTATAGTACTTTGTAAAAGAGTTATAGCTAAAACACTTGTGAGCAGAAACATGTTCTATTTATATTTTCTTGTTACACATTTATATTTTCAAAATTTCCTCTTATACTAATAATTTATTTTAGTATATATGTGTTATATGAAGAAGTAGAACATATTGGTTTGTTTTCCTTTAACTATTTTATACATTGGTTTATGATTATACTAACAATTCTTCGTTTCAGAAAAGAATTGAAGAATAAAGAAGTAAATTTTCATGTTGATTTTCTAAGCGTTAATTATGAGGAATTTATTAATATTTATAATTACTAGAGGTAAGAAAACTCTCAAAGTCTTATTTTGACTAAATTTGCTTCTCTAATTCTTGAATTTTTTAAAGGTTCATGGCTGAGTTCTATTGGTTTTGACTTATATGATATTGATTGAAGGATAAGATGAAGATGATGGATTCAAGTCCCATCGCACCAAAAAGGTAAGACATCATGTTAAAGTTCGGATGCACATAATGAAAAATGTTTGAAGATAAGACGGTAGATTCAAGTTCTATCACACTAAGAGGGTAAGACATTAATTTGAGTTTTGATGCACCATGATGATAAGGTATTTGGTTCGAGTCACATAGAATTATGGCCTAACACACCTTATATGGATAAGAGATTGAGTTTGAGTCTCAATGCACCATAATGATGATAAAATAACGAATAAGGTAAAAATAATATATTTTTGATGAAAAGTCTAGAAATTTGTCCCATTGAATTTGCTTCATTTCCTAAAACGAATGTGGTAGCAGTATATGATAAGTTTGAAATCCGCCCAATTGCTCCATTCTATCATATGAATGTGGTTGCAGTGAATAATAAGTCTGAAAGATGACAAGTGATTAAATGTATGAATAAGGGCGTGAAAGGACATAATTATAATAGTCATCATTGTGGCAATTATGAAAGGAAGAACACTATGGGTTCTCCAAATAACCCTTAAAAATGTGAAGGTAATTATTATCATCTCAAAATGGTGTTTCAAAGGTTGAAAGTAGTTATTGTGATTTGGTATGAAAGGTCATTTGACACTCAATTTTTGCGGACCTAATCTAGTAAATTTTATAAATCCTCCATCAAAATAAAAGAATAAGTGATGGTGCTCTTTATCTTTCAAAGTGATGTAGAGGTGGGTCATGTAAATATGTCAATATAAAGATATGACATGTATAAATGGATATGGTCAACTCATGAAGATATTATGATTTGTAATAAGCATCATGTATGTTTGTCCATTATTTAAAGTGAGTGTGTCAAAATATGAAGAAAAATAGGAATAAGAACATATTTCATGTATGGTTGGAAATATGCCACAACTCATCTCTACGGGAGGTTTGAGAGAAACAAATAAATTTTATTTGAAAGGAATGGTCAATGATCGTGTACGTTTATACATCATAAATATTATGGTATGTTTACTGTGAACTACTGAAAGGGAAAAAGAAAAAAAAGAAATCATTTCCTACAAAGATTGTGGTCATGACCAAAATAGCATTATTATGTGGCACTACAAATCTGTCATTGATTGTGTAGCTATGGTACGACAAAAGTAAAGAAGGAAACATGTCTTGCTTGTAATAATTTTGACCATGACAATAATGATATAATTTCTTCTTTAAAGGAGATGCTCACCATACAGATGGTGTCATGGAATAAGTGATAGTATACAAAATTAATTGTAAGCTCTAACGAGTTGCATTATTATCGGAGGAATAATGAGGTTGTAGTAAGTCTTAAAAGAAACTTTTTAAGTTTCGTATGGATTAAAAAGAAAAAATTATCATATTGAGACTATAAATTATGAAAAGATTTAATATTACTACAGCCGGAGCGGGTTATAAATATTTATGTAAAAGATTATTCATTTTTCCCTTGTTTGTTGCACACAAACATGAACATGCTGATGGACTCACATGCAAAAATAAACTGTAAGTGTACTGAAATAAAAAAAAAAGTTGCATGACTGTTTGATCATTCTGGTTTAAATGTGATGCAAAAATCATTGAGAATTCACGTGGTTATATATTGAAGAAATAAAATATTCTTCAAGAATTCTCGTGTTTCTTATTCTTATGATAAAATGATCATTGTATCAGCTAAGGTTGGAATTGTATCCCTTAAAATTTTTGAATGTTTGACAAAAAGGTGAATATGGGCCCGTTCACCTGCCCTGTGGGCGGTCTGCAACTATATAATTTTGATAATTACATGTATGTGATGGTCATATGTGCTTTGATATCAACTCACAAATTGATTTTCGTAAGGTCGTTTTCTTGAATTATTAGATCAAAAGCATGTTCCATAGTATGAAATTATATTGACAATGTTGGTTGGTTTAGTAGAAACTGTATACCTCCAATTATAGCTAAACCATTAGTTATGAGAACAAATCCCCCAAAAAGAAATTTGGTATGAGATTTATTTAACATGTACCAAAACTTGTACGCATCAAGCCAACAAATGTTCCCTGGTTCAGGGTCAGGAACCAAATGATTTACATCCAAAACGTTGAATGTGCGATTATGATTTAATTGCTCCACCACACACAAAGATGAATTTCCAAATGATGTTGGGATGAATGTTAGATTTTCTAACATTAGGGGGAGAGATAATTGATAGCTGAAAATTATATATGAGGTGAATTATGAATTATCTAGATCCTCGCTAAATAATAATAATAATAATAATAATAATAATAATAATAATAATAATAATAATAACAATAATGTAAACTTGAAGTTTAAGGGATAATTCTTTTGCATAATGTTGCAAATCTATTGCCAGATGAATTTATTGACCCTATGTTATAATTCAGCTGCAAATGCTCCAATGAGAAGTCCTTGAAGGATGGAGTCTATGAAACACCTGAATTGTAATAGATCAATCAGTTCCAAATGTAAAATTCCTTGAAGAATGAGAGGATCAAATGATCAATATGGTCATGATAATGAGGCAAGTGATATAAAAGAGCACCACAACATAACACTTCATAAAACCTTGAAAAAGGTTTATGTACCTGAAAAATTATGAAAACTGAAAAGATCTCCATAAGTAATGTCATATTGAAATCAGTATCAAATAATCATCGATCGTGTCTTTGATATGAAGTAGCATTCAATGATATAATTATGACGAGGATTTTGAATTCAAATCTATCATATAGTGTGGGCATATAAATTATTGGCCAAGTACAATTCATAATTAAAGTATATTTTATTTCACTTAGAATAATGATGTTTTAGATTGATATTCCATAAATCAAGGTATAATGTTAGTACGGTACAGAAAAATTATTATGCGATGGTATAACTGTAAGATATCAAGTACGACTTGTGTCTTGGGGGATAAAGGTTTGTCACAAAAATTCTGACATTATTGGAGACGTTTTCTCCTGTGGTGGATGTAATGAGATATGTTTTGATCTGGCAATATATGAAAACTTGAATGCATATAATAGATAATCATCATGTCTAGCTAGACAATATTAAAGGTTATATGAAAATCCTTGAAGCAATCAAGGTGTCTGAAACATATAAAAATTTGAAAGAAACTTTTTCAATAAAGTTTCAAGAATCCTTATATGGATTGAAATAATCAAGGAAAAAACGGTACAAAAAATGACCCTAATTGTCCTTGCATTTTTATGAAAAGGTCACAATCTGAATTTGTTATAATAGTTGTGTATGTTGATGACTTGAACATTATTAGCACTGTTAAAAAGCTTTCAAAAGTTATTGAGTGTTTGAGAAGAGAATTTAAAATGAAAAGACCCTGAAAAGACAAAATTTTGTCTTGACTTACAGATTGAGGATTTGACAAATGAAAAATTTGTCCATCAATCAACATACATAGAAAAGTTTTGATGCGGTTTTACATGAACTAATCACATTCATTGAGTAGCCCCAATGATTATGAGATCGCTTTAAATAAAGATCCATTTGATCTCAAGAGAAGAATGAACAACTTCTTAGTGCTGAAACTCCATATATTAGTCAATTGGAGGCACTAACCTTGTTATATACGATTAAATAGTTTGCAGTGAGTTTATTAACAAGATTTTGCTCCTCTCCAACGAGAAGACGTAGAAATGATATCAAGGACATTTATTTGAAGTTATTCTACAAGACAATCAACTGCAAATAAAAGTGTCTACAAGATGATTGTTGCTATGAACAAGTTGAATGAACAATTTACTTGCAACAACGAGGTCACAAATAAAGTGATTTTTAAGAATGTATTCAGTTAAGCTCAAAGCCTCATCATATCCATGAAACCAGAAATGATATATCAAGATGAGTTCAATCATGCAACATCTTTGTGAATGTGTTTTGATCACCAAGACACTGTCAATATTTGAGAAGCTGGTATATAAGATTGAATGACATCATCACAAGAAATTAAGTGATGTTTTAATCAGGGAGAGTATAATACACGTTGCACTCTTTTTTTCTTGACTGAGGTTTTGTCCCACTGATTTTCCTGGCAAGCTTTTTAATGAGGCAAAAAATAATTCGTATCTAAAGATATATATACTCTTTTTTCTTCACTATAATTTTTTTCCACCAAATTTTTCCTAGTAAGGTTTTAATGAGGAACATTATCTATAGACATTCAAGGGGGAGTGTTATAAATCAATTGAGCTAAGTGGATTGTGTCACGACCCGAGCCTATATCCTGGATGTGGCAGGCACTCGAGAACCATTGTTGGCCCTCAAGCGAACCCTCATCCTGGCTGACTACAAGTGGAAGACTAACTCAAGCATACACAAGCATTAAATTGAAAGATACAGTTTACTGAATTTCAAAACTTCGTTGAATATACTGAGTATGAATTATAGGTTTTAAATAAAACATCTGAAACTGAAAGACTCTCCAAAACTATCTAGTTATGAAGCCTCTACTATATATCGACGAGTGTCGGGACAAGACCCACAACTACTCAAAATGCTAATAATACTAACAACTCATAAAACTGGAGTCCTCCGAAAGCAATGAGACCTCACTCGAAAGCTGACAAGGAGATGAAGTGATCTAAACAGACTCTTGTTAAGGATCCTAAGAACCTATATCTGCATCATTAAAAGATGCAGGTAGAATGACATCAGTACACTGAATGTATGAGTATGTAATGTAGTTGAATAACAAATAACAGAAAGAAATGACAGCAATAGATAACGATGTACTCAAACTGATTGTAAAGAAATAAAGCATTTAAATCATTTAAGGCTTTACAAAATACTTTCTCATCTCTGAACTCAACATAATAAGTGATATATAAAAATACACTTTAACTCTATTTAGGAGATTTTCTAACCGACAACCATCACTATGAGCTACGTGATGTTACAATGTCTCTCCCACGCTGCCAGAATTGTCATATACCTTATCGGGGTATAGAACACCTCAACTAAGTGGATCTACAAAGCTCAATCCGAAGGCACTTAGGATTCATCTAAAAAGTATGATCTTGTACTCATGTTGGCATACATGGTTTATAAGGAATGTGAGTTGTCTGAAATCATCCCCATATCGGTGCTCAATACTACTCCCAATAATATATACTCATGCTTAATATTTAAAAACATACTCTTCCTCTAGTTTGAGATAATTGCTCAAACTATCCTCTTAAAAGAGGTAACTGCTTTTGAAATATCTTTGAACTTATAACTCATTTAGAAATCAAAGTTTCTCTTTTATCAATGTAAAAACTGATACCTTTGGAAATACTTAGTTCCCTTATACTCTTACTCAATTCATACATAAAAACTCTTTCTCAAAAATATATCAAAATCATATTGTAATATGATCATTAATGACTTGGGAAGTCATACTACATAAACATTGATGTCATATCTAGATATACTTCTTAAATATTGATGGCATTCTCGATGTGGTACTAATCATGTTTTAGAAAACTCTTATCTCAAAACTCATCTTTACTTCCTCAAAAACTCAGTCTAAAACTTAATTGTTGGCTTTAAAAAGCTTCTCAAGATTAATAACTCAATTCATAGGGTCCATGTAGAATTATGGGCATGAACGACTCAACTAAGGAATCTTAATAGCAATATGGAAACTCAGAACTCAAGAGCTCAAAACTCAACGATACTACTCATCTAAAAAATACACAATTCATAGGGTTCATTCTGAAATATAAACATGAACGAATCAACTCAAGAATCTTAATGCATAACATGTAGCAATTCAATAATTAGGAATATAATTCAAAATAAATCGAAACTCAAGAACTCAAAATCAACTCATCTCAATAATACTCAAATCTAGGGATAGAATCTTGGATTACTCTTTTACTCATTTGAAAGTAGATGCAGGGCGTGAGGACGAACTAGTCCAACACTATGATAGCCTTAGATACTTGAAAGAATAAGGCTCTTGAAAAATCTTGAAAAGAACTTGAATAGAAGCCTTGAAACCCTAGCTTGTAGGAGAACAATCAAGAAAACCTTTCTTGAAATTCTTGAATTAGTTTCTTGAAATCTCTATGGCCAAGAATTGTGATTTTCATTAGTGATTCATAATTGAATGGAGGAATTGGTTTTGGAAAGAATGGAATTCTCGGAGAAATACTTACCTTGAAAAATAATCTTGAAAAAGATTGAAAGAATCTTGAATGGAGTCTTCTACTTTGATTTTTACTTAGGATTTGAGAGAGAAGATAATGATGGATTAAGAGATGAAAATTTGATTGTTTTGAGACTTTAATTAGTCAAAAAATTTGTTTAGGTTTCCTTAGAGGTAAAAAGACAAAAACGACCCTTTTTAATATTTTCCCGTCGGCTAATTCATCCCTACACTATATCAGGTTACTAAAATGGTCATAACCTTTTACTCAAAACTCGATTTGTTGTGAAATTGGTGGCGTTGGAAAGTAGATTCAAACACCTTTTATTTGAGAGGTTATGGGTCACGTAACTCTTTATATTCTAAGAGATATGGTCGTTTGAAGTTGACCCAAGAAAAATCTCATAGTGAAACTTAATTGGAAGGAAAGTTTTCAACTCAACTTCATGCTACAGAATTTTAGTGAGCTTAACATCTAAGAAAATTTAGAATCAATCGGTGAAATCTTATTCACAAATTAAGAATGGCTCGAATCTTATCTTAAATTTTTTTGGGATGTTACAAATTGTCCATTAAGTTTATTCATGAACTTATCCTTATCATGGATGTGTATTTTCAAGGTGATATGAACCTTTTTGGGATAACAATACATCTACTAATTTAGCATTAAACATGGTGACCTTTAGATTAATTTCTTAACCTATAAAAAAAGAGATATCATTTACCATTTTAAGACACACTTGAATAAGAAGAAAAGTTCTTTTATCTACATTTCTTGCCTTCTTCTCTTCATAATTATATTATTCTGAGCTAAATTTTATTAGAATTTTGAAATAGTGGGGAAAAAAGTGAACGAAAGGAGTAATATATTTATGTTTTTTCACTTTTAATAAATGGACTTAAAGCCACCCTTAGTTGGGTTTTCCAACTTACGACTTTTAACTTTTAACTTATAAGGTGACTTAAAAAAAGTCAATCCAAACACCCCCTAAGTCAAATTTTGTCTAGAAATACTTCTAAGCGTATCTGTCTATAAAATCTTTGTCCACCTAACATATATTACGACTATATTTTTTGTTGACACATTAATATTTTTAATATACTTTTAAATGACTATTTTAATATAGATGTCATGACAAATGATGAGCCCAAGATTTGGACTCATTTAGGGCTTTGTTTTGATAGTTTTAGTGTCCTCAAATGCCTAATTTATGTTATAAACTGATGTTAAAGCCTTGATTTTCAAGTATGTGGACTAAGGAACAAAGCAAGGACACTAACAGGCAAAAAGGAACTAAACAAGCTGAAGAAGCGGAGAAGAGCAATCCTGGTAATCACCAAGACCACTCGGCGAACCGCCAAATGGCTCTTCAGACCGCCTAAAGTTCCAGTGTGCCAGCCCTGAGGAAAGAAACCAAGTCAGCAACAGAAATGGGCAGTCAGTGAATCATCAATCGGTTCTGCGATGACAAAATGGATCGTCCAAAGTTATAGGACTTGAGGATGCTGAGAACCAATGCAAAATGGCGATGGAAGAGAGCGAAGGGCGGATCGTCGTACCACTCGGCGAGCTCGACTTACCTCGCCTAATGGTTTTTCAGGCCAAATTTTGGGAAACTATAAAGTGGTTTTTAAATGTAATTTTGAGGAGTTCTCTCCCAAATATTGCAGTTCCCATTCTTAGAAATCATTGTAAAGGCTTGGAAACTCTTACCCAGATCATGAAATGCATTTGGTAATCATTTCTCTGTTTTTATTATGTGTAGCTAAAACCCCAATTCTTGGAGTGTGATCATGTGTTTATTTGTCTAATTATTGTATGGGTATTATTGTTTGACGATGAAATTGTTGTTTTAATGTGGGTTTAATCATTTGCTGAGTTTTAATTTATGAATTGTAGTTGCAAATGCAATTCTAATTTTGAGTTCTTAGCTTGCTTGAGAAAGAGGTTTTGGGACCAAAGCTTTTGATTAATATGGGTTCAACTCGAGAGAGTGAATCTTAAATCCAATCCTACCCATCTAGCTCGAGAGAGTGGATGTATTAAGGTTGTGGGTTGGTTATCTTGTTGATGTTCGAAAGAAATCACTTGAACCGTAATAGTTGTTCGAGAGAAAACTATTGCACTTAAATTCCAGCCTACTCATAATGTTTCAGCAAATCATCTTTAGGTTCCAATTACCCATATAGCATAATTAGCCTATAATCGATACATCCCAAGAACTCATCTCCATATTGTTATTTTCCCCTGTTTTCATTGTTGTTTCAGTTGTTCATTGCAAAACCAAATCCCTCCATCTGACATCAGTTGTCACCCTTTTAGATTTAATTGTATGTTTTCGATAATTTTTATTCCTATAATCATTTAGAACACATTTGTACTTCTTAATTGAATTTTAGACACGTACCGCTCCTTGTGGGTTCGACCCCAACTCTTCATTGGGTTTTATACTGCTTAACGATCCTTTGCACCTAGAATTGGAAGAGGTGTGCTTGAAACGTTAATCAACAAAGATGATACCATGACTAAGAAGGTGGAGAAGAAGACGGTGGATGTTACGATTGGAACAACTTAATTTATACGGTGATAGTTTTAACCTTTAACCTTGATTATTAACCTAATATTAATTTATTTGAATTTGTCACAATGAATTATTTTTCTACATGGAGTGTCACGTAAAACTTCACTTGGTGTGTTGTTGTTGTGGTAGCGTGTCAAGTGTCAAAAATTTTAAACAAAAGAGAGTGTAAACACATCACCAAAAATCAGTTGAGGTGTGTTTCACTAACTATTATGTATTAAGCACTCTCAATAACTCGGGTATGTAGCTAAAAGAATTGAGATAGTTTAAATGTATTTTTTACCTTATTATTGTCACGATAAAAAATATCCCCAAGGTGTGACATGTCGAATAAGATCTTGAGAGACCCTAAACGAATCACTTGACATAAGCATGACGTAATCGAATACAGTTTAAGAGATATAGTCAATATAAGTCTCAAATCATGAAATGACATAAACGAGATCAATAGAGTACATAAGAGATACGCGGAATACTCTAAGTTTGACACAAACCTTTCTAACATTATAAGAGTGGTTGGGACGTAACCCTTACACCACGTACAAGTCTGAAACAAAAAGACAATAAACGCAATAAAGTGTTTATGGCCTTGCCCTCAAATCATGAGGAGACTCACCAATCCAAGTGATCAAGCTGAGAAATCATGATNCTAAGTTTGACACAAACCTTTCTAACATTATAAGAGTGGTTGGGACGTAACCCTTACACCACGTACAAGTCTGAAACAAAAATACAATAAACGCAATAAAGTGTCTATGGCCTTGCCCTCAAATCATGAGGGGACTCACCAATCCAAGTGATCAAGCTGAGCAATCCTGATCTAAGCACGTTCGGGAGGAGAAGCGTTAGACCCTATATTATGAGATAATATATGCACAAGTATGCATCAATACATTGAATGTACTAACTATGGGGAAATGCATAAAAACATAGGCATGATAACATTATGAGCTTAAACATGATATGCAAGACCAAGTAAAAGCCTTTAAAGAGAAATCATAAATCATATATGAGGTCAATGCATACTTAAAACTATTTGAGAAGCTTTCATAAAACCTTTGAAGAAAACATAGTACATTTATGAGATATTTACCATTAATCAACAATAAGGTCATGTGAGATATAACATGGAATCACGTATGACCTTCACACAGAAAAGGAGAATCTATTTGCCAAGGTATAACTCAATCACATTCATTCATAATTGCTATTGTGGATCCACTAGCTAGGTCATTTAAGATAATTTTACAAGGCATGTAATTTGGGACAATGAGATTGCTTCTAGAGACCCGACCTCTACTAATAGGAGAGCTTCAATCTCAAAGTCCTATCGGTGTTAACTAAATCCCAATGGAAAATATATAATCATATTCATATCAAAATACTTAGAAATGCACAATTAAACTACCAATCTAATCATAATTCATCATAGAGTAGCTCCTTTAAAATCATGATTTTATAAACTTCTTCGTAATAAATACTTACCTTTCTAAGCATCTAAATCATGATTTCATTTAAATCACATTGCTTTAGGCAGTACTCATCTTACTAAAAAAGAAGACTTACTGAAAGAGGAGAAAATCCATCACTTGATGAGAAAGAAAAGGCAAGGAAGATCTGTACAAGATAGAAAGTCAGTTAAAAGCGTTAATAAGACTATCAGAAACCTTGCACAAATCATTGATACTTATCTCAAAAGCATCCATAGTTCATAAATCATCGATAAAACATGCACAACTTTCATAATTCATAAGTTCATAAGCATAATACATAATTCATGTTCATATAGTAGACATGGACATGGGTCCATATGAAATCAATTGAAAACCATGCAAATGAATCAAATCATGCATAATAAGATTGAAAATAAATAATTGAAGCTCTTGAAGCTTGAATGAGATTTTGAAACTCTTGAAACCCTAACCTTCACCTTGAGAGCTCTTAAGAGAATGTGAAGAAGAAGACTTGTGAGATTGTGGGGGAGTTTGAGTGAATGAGAGAATTTAGCCTTAGTTGTAAGGGTAAAATTGGTTATAGGGATAGTTATAGGGCCAAAATAACGTAGTTTAGGACTAGTTGGGTAGGAAAAAAACAAAACACCCTTAATTAACAATTATCGGATAGGTCTATGGGTCTTTCTATGAGTCGTCCTGGTCAACCGTAGAACCTATTACTGGGCTTAAAATCCATTCAACTTCCACAAAACAATTCTACTGGTCGTCGTCCATTCTATGGTTCGTAGACCCCTTCCGTAAAACCCAAATTCAAGCCCAAAATTGCACTGAGTTTAGAACACTAATAGAGAACCCTCATACGGTATGTAGAACACCGTACTGCTCGTCTTGTGCACTCATAGGTAATACATCAGAGACTTGACATTTCCAAAACTCAAACCAAGCCTTACAACTTTCTTCCTACAGTACGTAGGTTGGACTCGTAGACCACAACATCAATACCAAACAACAACTTTCCCTTTCCAAACTTGACTTCCAATTTTCGAGGTGTTACAATTGTCATGACTCACCACCTTATCATACCACTCAGGCATAAAATTGAAACATAAGTAAGCTAGCTTTAGTGGAAGAATCTAGAGTTATGTAGAGGTTATTGGAAGACTCTAAAATATTCAAAAGAAGTTCTTAGAATTCCTTAGAAAACTCTAGGCTTGTAGAAAATTCTAGAAGAAGGACCTATTTGTAAATATGTAGGGATTTGTGTATCAATTTTTATTTGCACTTTAGCTCTTAGGTGTGTAGTATAAATAAAAGGGCATTCATTTGTAACTCAACTAAGCAAAAAGCAACCAATCTTCAAGCAATACAAAAGTCTCCTTATAAATTCATTTATGTCTTTCTTCATTCTCTTAGTGGCTTGTTTGAAAGGACTTACTTGAGCCTACAATATAGTGAAAGAATCGTGAGTAAGTTTTCGAGTACCGCACTGAGTACTTAGTTGGAGTCAAGTCTGTGACAAAGTGGTATCGAAGCAAAGGTTGACACTAAGGAATTGGCAAACGAGGGGGACATTAACACTTCTAGCACCACCAACGTCAATAAGGATAGTGGAATGAAGCACCTAAAATGGAGGAAGAATGTTAAGAAGAATGAAGAATTGTTGTACGGACCTACACCAAGTGAAACATTAACATCAAACTCACATTTGGTCACTAAGACAAGTAATGATGAATACGTTGAGCAGCCCATAGACCTTAAGCCTAAAATGTAATGGATTGCGAGGTTGACACAATAAGGCAGGCCGTAGAGATTTTAGGTAAACGCTTGAACTGGGTCGATGACAAGTTCAAGACTCTTGAGGACTTCACCCTTGAGGAGAATGACAACATTCACAAAGAGATGGAAGTGCATAAGCATGCAGAATATGAGATGAAGGAAATCATCACTTGGAGTGTCGACTCATGGATGCCTTAAGCACAATTGAAACCATGAAGATCGAGACAGAAGCACTCAAGGGATGAATTGAAGTTGGAGGATTTGTGACTTCCAATGTAGATAGAGAGGTCAAGATTGAGGTTCCCAAGCCACCAATGTCCAAAGGCACTCGTGACGCGCAGGAGGTGTAGAATTTTTTTTGGCACTTGGAGAATTACTTGAAGTGTAACAAAGTGAAG
>NC_064292.1:36143206-36183434 GCF_019186545.1 Solanum stenotomum
TAAATAAATAAATGTACTTAAATATATGACATATTCATAAATAAAATATATATATATATATATATAGGTGTATAAAATTATCCTAAAAATATAGATGTTGAATTTGCGAAAATCTATCGTTTTATTAAGACGTAAAAATAAGATAGTAGTTGAGTGTAAATATGTAGTAATATGTAATATGTAATTTGGATAAAAATAGAGTTTCCTAAAAAATTTTAAAATAAATAAATAATAATGATACTAAATGTTAAAATATTAGATAGAGTTTGTGATCTAAAATTATGTTTACTATAAAGTATAGTATATACATGTAAGTTTGTTTAAAACATGTGAAGGTTTATTATTTTATTTTTACATGTAGGGATAAGTTGACGATAAATTGTATTTAGTAAAATAACATGTATGTTTAAGTGTAGAGATTTATAAATTATAAATAATATTAGCAAAAGAGATAGTAGATAATAATAAGGTATGTAGAAAAAATATAGAGTATATACCTTTATATGTACGACATATATATGTGTACCTTGTATTTGAACCTGTTTGCATATCCAAAATTTGAAATAGCATGTTAAAAAGATTAAAATGTTATTAGCAATGTTTGATTCAAAAAAAATAAGTATAGTCAATGCATTTTATAAAGAGGTGATGTAAAAAGTATAAAAATAGGCCTAACTATTGAGACTTATTCTACAATTATATTTATTTTGTTGACAAAATATATAAGCCTGTTTTTCCAAAAAAATATATATATTCTGAGAGGGTGATAATTTTAGCTTTATATATCGCTGAAGGTGATTATTTCATCCTTATGTATTTCTAAAGGTAATTATTTTAGCTTTTAACCTCAAATTAGTTAGAAATCCCAATTTATGAGTTTTATTTTTCCCTACTTAAACACCTAAATGAATATTATTTCAACCTTTTGAGCTTTATTTGGACATCTTTTAAAACTATAAGCCCTTCTTTTCAACTTAAGAAGCCTAAAAGAATGTTATAAGTAAAAATACTAACCCATTTTTTAAGAAAATATCTTCGTATCATTTATTCTAAAGGTGTCTCAACTAATCTCATAAACAAATGACATTAGTTCACATAAATAATCTTCAAAAATAAAAGACAAGCAATGTATCAAAACTTGTAACCAAAGGTTAGCCAACATATCAAAACAACATAAGTAGGACGACGAAACTTAAGAGTAAAAGTTAGCCAACATAAAAAAACATAAGGCAACTAAAGAAAGTCTGAGGAACATTAGACTCCTATTTATAAGACTCCAAGCATTGCGGTGATCCTAATTGTTGTTGGCCTAACATCTTAGGCCAATAATGAGTTCCAAAGTAGAAACTCCAACTCTCCGGTTGTACATGAAAATATAAGAAGAGGAAACCAATCAATAACATAAGAAATATATATATAATGGATAGCTAAGATTACTAATTTACAGCAAACCAAGTAATTGAGAAAAAATATTCATATTATCCCCTTGAAGTAACAAATATCACGTAGGACTTCAAAAGATGGAACACAACTCACAAGAAAANCTAACAATTGAGTTAAAGGGGACTCCCCTCCATGGCTGTCCCAACATGCACAATCAACCAGAACATTCCCCAATCTCACACCATGTAAAAGGAACAATTCTCAGCTCATTAACCCATACCAAATCCCCTAACCAATTCAAGCACAAAAGAGGGATGAAAATTTTAGTAACTCACCTTGTTGGACAGCAACCTCACTTGCTAACTTCAAGGTTTAGGTTGTCTTTTCCAAATTATCTTAAGGTGAAATCAGTTCCTCCTCTTGAATTTCTTAAGATGGGAGATGTTACACCAACTTGTACTTGAAAAATAAAGGGTTTTCTCAGATTTTTAATGGTGAACTTGGAGGCCAGCACTTTGGAGCTTCTAGGGTTTCTTTTTGGGAGTAAATTGCTGTAGAACAAGTGAGAGATATATGAAATGAATTTCATTCTCTTAAGGGTCCTTTATGGACGTTTTTACATTAAGAAATATGTAGAAATATCTAGTTCCTCACTTTAAGTAAGCAGGTACATCACTCCCTTAATTTCTGCCACAAGTTCTTTAAGTAGCTGCATCACCTAGTTGCCCTTTTCTTTTAAAATGCAGTCCACATATTTCCTAAGTAGGTGCATCACCTACTTACCACTTATTTAAGTAGGTCAGCAGTTAATCTACCATTAAGAGCCTATGTCATCCTTTCTACGTAAGCTACACATGTACGTAAGTAACTTAATTACGTAAGATATCCGAATCAGTAGCTTAAGCAAGTAGGTTGATTACTATGACTAATTATACTTTACTTACTCTATTTAGCCTCAAACCTCTTTCGAATATTGTCAAACCTATTTCAAACCCTCACTACTCACATAGAACTAGTATATGCAAAATATGGGACGTTACATCTCATGTACCTATTTAATAACATGACAATTTTAATTTTTTAGAAAAAATATTTTAAAAGTTTAAATTAATATTTGATTATTAGGTTCTCAATCAAATGCGCTCTATTATTTTCTTGTTCTTTTATTTGTTTTTGTTTTTTCTTGTTATTCTTTATTAATTGAATTTAATAAGGTATTGTCTTAAGTATGAATATTTTAAATATGTCATAGCTCATAGGATATATTCTAATAGTCAAATTTGTGTTTTATATAACTGATTATATCATCTTATTTCAATAGTTCCATTTTTATTTTTATCTCTCTCATTATTCTTTCATTAATTGAACTAATAAGATGATGTTAGAATATGATTATTTTATATATGTTATAGGGATCTAATCAAATAGTCAAATTCCTATTTTATATAAATGATTGATATCATCTTTAACTTATACTAGCAATTTTCTTATAATTGGTTTCATAATTTTTTAAAGATTTTAAAAATTGATTCTATAAAATTTTGAAATAGTTTTTTTTTTTTAAAAAAACAAGGCAATCTCAAGATTTTATTAAAAAATACTAATTATTCTTCATTAATCACATTAAAAATTTGAAACAAACCAATGTGTCCTTTCAGTAAAATGGTTTTAAAGTTTAAAGGGATCTCTCATATAATCAACCTATTAAATGAGTCAGGTTAAAAAATGAATTTGGCTTATGATGAACTAAGTCCTAAATAAAATTAAATATTGATTTAATTTTTAAAAATATATTCCTGGAAATTTGTAATTGTCACGTTATTAAATATGCATCGAAAATTATATTTCTTGAAATAAGGACCAGTGAAACTAATTTGATAAAGTTAAGTGACTTTTTTTTGAATAAAAAACTAAGTTCAAGGACTATGATGGTCAATTGTCAAAAGTTGAATGATTTTGATGATCAATTAGCCAAAGTTTAGTGATTATCTAAGCTTCTAACTTAATATAATGCCCAACAAAATGTTAATTTTTTTTCTAAAAAAAATATTTGACGGAATCAAGAGTAGATTTAGAATTTTAAAAATGGGTGCCCTATTATGTAGAATTTGAATAAAAAATTGTATTTGACGAGTTCACTCTGTATATTTTTATGACAAACATATTAGTTCAAATTTCATTTTTTTGTTACAATTTAATTAATTATTTTTAAAAATAAATACCTATCTTCCGTATCAGGTATTTCAATGTGTCACCGGACATACAAACAAACCTATGATTTGAAACACTGAGATTAATCTAGAAAAAGAAAGCAAAAAAAAATAAAAAATAAAATAAAATAGACATGGGATTTGAAACTCCAGGTGGATTACTTATGAACCCATGTAATGACTCTTTACGTAATTTTCTCCGTTTTTCAATATTTTTGGGTTTAGAGTTTTTCTATAGAGACCTCAAGTCACTATGACTTGCTAGGACAGACAGTTTGGTCACCTGGTCATTCATTTGTTTTTTATGTGAATTTCTTTGTTTTTGAGCTTTTGAAGTTTAAACGGTTGACTTTGGTCAATTTATTTTTGGTAAACAACCTCAGAATGCAATTGTGATGATTATGTTAGCTCCGGAGCATCGAGTTTGGTCTAGATGGATCTTTGGTTCGGTCTCAAGGATTTTGGACTCATTTCGAGCAACCTTTTAGCTTATGGCTAAAGCAGATCTTGGGTGTGCGACCCACTTTTTATCGAAACAACCTCGAATGCAAGTTTTGAAATCTCCATTGAGTCTGGAATGTCAAATTTGGTAGGGTAGCAAATATCATTTGTATGCACGGAGTTCTGAGTGAATCCCGACGTCGCTTTGGGGAATTTTGCCAATTCCAAGTTTGAGATGGTGCAGCCTTTGCTAGTGCACCCAACTTGGTCTTCACATCTGTGAGCTTTGAGCTGCGTTTGCGAAGGCTAATGAAATTGATCTTCGCAATTGTAGAATTGGTGTTGCATTCATGAAGACCTTTTTTTGGTCTTCGCAATTGCGGGCGTTGACCTACACTCGTGTAGAAGGGCTCAGTGGACCCAGTCCATGCTGACTATCGCGACCGCGATCATTAGGTCCCGCGATTGCGATGAGTAGTGTGACTGACAATATATTTGTTTCAATATTTTAAATCAGTTCATTTCTCATTTTCCCTAAATTGTTAGATTTTGAGATGTAATGACCATACCCAGTCGTTATGATGGTGGAAAAATTTGGGCCGAAAAACTTTTCGGGTGGCGACTTAAATTTTTTAGGCTAGACCAACCTCAGATGGAAACTAGGCTAAGTGAGATCTAGGGTCATCCGAGAATGGGTGGGGTGTTATTACCAAAGCTTGATTGATATATTATTGTAGCGGGTCGGGTCACTATAGTGGGGCGAAACGAGATATTATGCTAAAACAGTCCCAAAACCTTCTAATTTCTACACTTTTGTTCTTGGAGTTGGAATAGGCAATTTTAGACAGTTTGCACTCTTTTTTTCATGAAAAGGTATAATTTTGACTCCCCACTTTATGCATTGATTCTTGAGCCTTAAAATCTAGGTTATTGCTCTTGGGGGAAGGTTTTAACATGATTACATGGTAGAAAAAGTCCTAAGTTGGGGGAGGATAATCATTTATTGACCTAGGGTTAGGATTTGTTGATAATTCAAATATATTATTGGCCATTAGTTATTGATTGTTGCTTTTATTACTTGTTTTAGACCAAGATTTATCCAAGGCACTTCGCAAGGGGAAAACTCGGGATCTTTAGAGTTTCCAAGAGGCTTGATTCGAGATAGGTGAATGGTTGTATGTTTCTGATTTATGTATGTATGTTTGTCTCCTGCTTTGTAGTATCATTGATGCAATGCATGTTAGAGAATACATGGAGAGATATATGAAATAACATAATGTTGATAATTTCATGTATTGAACTGGTTATTGTGATATGTGGTTTTCAAGTGGTATTGTTCACTGTACTCGTCATTGTGCATGATTGTTGGTTGACTCGGGTACCACACTATTCCACTAACTATGGATTACTCGGTTACCACACCGGTACGCTAACTACAAATGGTTTAGGTACCACACAATTACACTAACAATTAAGGTTTTTGTTCCGTGAAAGGATCAAGTATGTGATTGTGGTTCCATGAGAGAACCGAGTATTTGCATTATGATCATGGGTGACATTGATTGTGAGACCCCGTGGTTCTTTCGCATAATATATTTATCATTGAATGAGTGTATGAGGCTTATATTACTTTGTGTATCATTTCANTGAGAGAACCGAGTATTTGCATTATGATCATGGGTGACATTGGTTGTGAGACCCCGTGGTTCTTTCGCATAATATGTTTATCATTGAATGAGTGTATGAGGCTTATATTACTTGGTGTATCATTTCAGGAGAATAAGATTGCAAAGGGGAGGTAAAAAAAAATCAAATCAAAGAATTAGACTAACGTTATGGGTCAAGGATGCCCTTAAACAAGTCCGAGTTAAAGAATGTCTATTCTAACACCTCGCCCGTTCAGAACGCTTAAGTTAATCGGTACCTTTGGGGATAAGACAAAGAATGTCTTATGTGCTAATAAGGATGTTTTATAAGGTGATATAGTCGCTCAATGATCGTAAGTCAAGTTTTGAAGTCAAGCAAGTTGAGAAATAAAAAGTTGGCAAAAGTAAGAGTAAGTTTCTTTGATAAATTTTCTGAAAATTGGGTTAAATGTCTCGGAGCTTTTCTCCCAATCTACAAAGCTTTAGAAGAACCCCAATATATGAAATCGAAGGTCTACGAGTCTACTTTCCAACGCACTAAATCATTTGTCCATACGACTTCAGAATTGAGAGATATTCAGATTTTAGTGAGACTGCACAAGCAGGCATGTGAAGGTGGGCCCCTAGTCCATATGTCGGTTTAGCTTTATAAGATCAGATTTCCCTTCGTTTTATCGCATTATTTTTGACCAAAATAAGAATAAAACAGTCCTAAATCCTCTCTAAATGTTCCCCTATCATCCAAGCGAATATTTACAAGATTTCAACGTGGTTTCACCCTCGGAACATTCATAGAGATTGTGTTGTTTCTTTCCTCCTTGTTGGTTGTGATTTGAAGGATTCTTCATGGTGAAGGAGTGTCATTTTTTATGTGGCAAGAACACAAATAGACGACTGAAAAAATCGTATTTGGAAAGTTATGTGATGTTGGGCTATTTTGAAGTATTTTCTGACATTGTTGTTGCTGGAATATTTTTGGAAATGCTTTGTATGTGTGTGGTTCTTGTTGATATGAGTTTGGAAGAGAAGAAGAAGTATAGATGGATATTAATTGTAACATAAATTAGTGTAACGTTGGTTCTATTATTGCATTGCAATTTTCAAATTGTTTCTTCTTGGTTCAACGTCTTGCGTTTAAGGAGATTGTTTGTTATTGACAAGACATGTTAATGTACTACAAGCTCCATCAATTTTAAGTTTAGGTTTTGTCCTTTTAAGCTCTTATTGCATATGAAGAGAAAGACATGACTCCAAATGTAATTATTGGACGAACGTATAAGATGATGATTGGAAGCGGCGAGTTCAAGTTATTATGGTTATATTGAACTATTATAGGACTGTACTATACATATTTTTTTTATGTCTTTAATGGTTTGAAGACTCGTGGTTAGGATTTGGTTATGGTTATTTTGGGTTGGAAAAGATGGGTGTGGCGATATGCTGAGTTTTAATTGTTGTGCAAGCATACTCTATTTGGTTGTTGTTGACTATTGCGTAGGCCTCCACTTGTTAATAGTTGCTGCAAAAATGTATGTTATGTCATTAATTTGATATTGTAATTTGGAGAAGAGAAGGTAATGAAGCATACATTTAAAAATGGTCTGGCGAGCTAATCACTCTGCTAGTGAGCTCTAAATTGCTACTTTGACCCTGGCGTGTTAATATTCTGCTTGTAATGGTTGTGTGACATGATATGTAGACTACATACTGTAAGGAAGGGGGTACAATCCATATTGATACAACAAGACCCAAAATCAAGGTATGTTAAGGCTAAGCACTGTACTTCCTTTAAGCACGAATTTTGGAATCCTAAATCGTCAAATATTGTTTTGCTACTCTATAGCTAGAAAGTCCTTTTGTGAAAGGCATTGAGATTGCAGCTGGCATATTTTTGTTACTCCATTATGCTGATATTCCACTCGTTCAGTTAGATAGGGTATTCGACGTCTTTATGTCATTTTGTTGATTCTCTTGACTATAGGTACATGTGTACAAATTCTTATTCTTCTTTAGGTGTAGTAACTTAAAAAGATTAGAGATGAACAAAATGAATTTAAAATCAGTCCTCCTTCCTCGCTAATTTATATTTTTGAAAGCTTTAAAATAAAACATCGATCTCCAAAACTCTTACATATAAATCGTAGGTTTAAACTACTAAAGTACTGGTTTTTCTGAAATACTTTCTTTTACAAACCACTAAGGAAACATATATAGATACTAAGTGAAGAACTTTAAGCTCTTTATGAACATCCTCAAGTTTAAGTTACCTTTATAAATCCAAGTTAAGTGTTCCAGTTTAATCTACAAGTATATAAGTTTCACGAGATATTTACATGTGATACGAAAGTGATTACGAGATTATGAGGACAAGAGTACCAATGAGCCAAGATTGGCAACATGATTCAGGTAACAAATGCATTACGGATCCATGACACTACATGCTATGCATTCTACTTCCGAGCTATAATCGGAAGGTATGGGGCCTGTTACCTATATTTATACGTATGAGACACTGATGGCCACAAGTTGGCGAATATGATCCCGGTTCGCTACCGGAAGGCACCACCATTGCTAGCACTTGGTTGGGTATGACATGCATTTGCATATATANATATATATATATATATATATATATATATATATATATATATTCACGACATACGATTATGCGAGCATACCATGCATATTTAATCTAGATAAGGTTTGATGTCAGCATGGCGACTACCAGAGTTTCTATTTCAGGTGGTATCTTTATTCCCCTTTTTACGGTAACTACTTATTATTCTATTTTCTGCCTCACATACCAGTACATTTTTATTCGTACTGACGTCCCGTTGCCTGGGACACATTTTTGTTTCGTGAGTGTAGGTCCAGGTAGGGATTCTGATTGACCCCTCTGCTAGGATTCGAGGTTCAGCTGTGAGTTGGTAAGCTCCACTTCTTCCTGGAGCTTTCATAGGATGTTACTTTATTGTACAACCTGAGTATAATCGGGGCCTTGTCCCGACCAGTGCTTATGTCACTCATAGAGGCTATTGTGGACACAGTATTCTGGGTTTCTTTCTGCAGCTTCCAGTTTCCAGCGACATAGGCTTGGCATGTATAGATATGTATGTATGTGTGTATATCTTCATTGTAGCCTTGTCGGCTAGCTAGTACTTTATTATCTTTGGCTTTTCTACCTTCGTCTATATGACTTATTGATATTCAGGTTAAAACCTTAAGGGTCCAGTCATAGTATTTTAGATGTTATGCTGCCTGACCTTTCTAAGCCCTCAGTTGAGTCAATTGGTATGTTTATGTGGCTAACTCGATTACTTAAGGTGTTGAGTGCCATTCACGCCTTCTCTAGTTTGGGGCGTGACATTGATGACACTCAAATTACTCACTAAAATAATTGAATGAGTAAGTGATCACTAGCAATATAAATATCCAATAAAGGAGTCAGGATCAAGTCCCACAAGGGAGTGATCTAAATGTAAGAATTCAATAAGGAAATTAGAAGTGCAAACCGGTTCATTGTAGCAATTAGGACATATGGGTGGATGATTCCACCAAACTTAATATAAAGGTTTAGGAATCAATTATCACAATTCAACTACAATAAATATTTAAACAAGTAAGATATGATCTAGGAGTGTGAGAGTTTGTATCAACATCAAATAGGGGTAAACGTGGATATGCTGGGTAATCGTTAATAACACGAATCTTCTAAAGATCTCAAAGCATCATATCATAGAAAATCCTATCAATCTCAGCTATGTAAAATACAAATCAACCCAATATATTACTAAAAGCTCTCTTTCGAGTAGATTTGATAATTAGAATTGAACCACAATTTCTCTTTCGAACAAACTACATCAATCAAACCCAATTTACAAGTATTAAACTATTTACCTACTTCAATTGATCTATTCAAGCATCAATAGAAGATCTAAGCTAGGATTAACTTTGCAACCTCGACCCATAAATTGACCCCATGCTAAGTAGTTCAAACCCATGAATGAACAACAGAAAAATAGAGCAAGACACTAGACCCACTAAATTAAATTAACACCCAACCTCATAATCACACCCCTAGAATTGGAGTTTTAGCCAAGCATCATAAAATGAAAAAAAACTATACCAATTATGTTTTCAACCATTAATGATTTGATAATCAACAATAATCTTCAACACCCTCTTTGAATTGAACCCTCAAATGACAATTACAGGATTGTTCAAAACCCTAAAATTAAGAAAAATAATAGAAAGTTTATTTCTCAAAATGTAAAGTTAGAATAAGTAAGATATATATTTTCTCTCTCCTTTGGGCTATATATAGTTTCCCCAAAAATTCATCTAAAATTCCATAGGTGACCTGATTGGCGACATTAATCGGGCTCGCTTTCATGATTTGGCAGAGCATCATTTGTTCTTTAGCTTACCCTTCCTTGGATTCAAGCTTCAAGTGTTTGAACCTCAGTTGACGAACTTGATCAAGTCAGTCTTTCACGTTTGGTGAATCCCCGATTACCACCTTGTTCACCCATTCAACATTTATTTTAACTCAGAAGTCTATCACCTTCGATAATGAGACTTTTGGCTAGCCCAACTGTTTCAGTGAATCGCCGATTGCACTTTGCTTCGCCGACCTGCCTTGAACATTATCAAACGTGAGCACTGTCACTTTGGGCAAGATCCATATCTATTTGGCAATCGCCTTATTTTGTTAGTCTATCCTCAGTTGAGAGAATACACTATTTTCAATGTTTTGGTCCTTTTTCATAAATTCATTCTTTCCTAGTCCTTTAGCCTTCATAGCTACAAAACATCAAAATATCATCAGATAAGGACATAAATAGGCATTGAGGACACTATTTGTTGAACTAAAAAGGCCTCAAATGAGTCAAAATCTCAGACTCATCAACACCCTAACTCAAACTTCTGCTTTTCCTCAAGTAAATCAAGAACACAATCCGTTCAACAAGGGTGTCTACAACAATTCTCAATGTGAGTTAACATGCAAGTGCTATCATAAGACTACTAACAAGTATATGTAATATCTCAATCATTCTCAAGAAGCTTCAGATGATAACTAGTTGGTATCAATCTAAGCTCAAGCTCAAGCTCACTGATGCTCTCTTCTAATGCAAAGCCATGTGTCAACAAAAGTATTCAAGCTCCTGCACAACAAAAATGATTTCTTGCTCTCACAAAGTACAACAACAAAGAATTTAGGAATCAATACAATTCTCACTCTTCAAAAGAGAAATACATGAAAGCTTCATCCTATGGGTTTGCCCATATTTTTCAATCATCACATAACCCGATTTTAGCAAGATCTCAAGGGTCTTTCAAGCTAGTAATGACGCTGAGGGTCAAGAGATGGTTAATTTGGCTTAGTGACTTCACTTTTTCAAAACATTGTTGTACTCGTCTTCATCTCTTCTTAAGTTTCTTTCGTTCTTTTCATTTGGAGACTCGATCCTCAATTTTCAATCAGTTTATTTGAAACCCCTTTTTATTTCATCAAAACTTTCTGTTTCATTTTATTTTCATGTTTTTGCTCTTTTTTTTATGAGGAGTAATTCCTTTTTTTTTCTACAAACTTCAAGGTTGAGTCTCACTTTTCTTTCTTTACTTTTCACTTGGCTTTCTTTCCTCCTCCCTTTCCACACCCCAACTTAGGCTTTTGACCTAAGTTGGCTATTCAAACGAACTATTTCCTAGAAAAGGATTTATGAGTGAGAAGTTAAGGACATATTTGCTTCAACAGGTTTCAATGAGGTTAAAAACAAATGGTATAGGCTCAAATGATGTCAAAGTGGTTGCACACCATCGCAAGGTAGTCACCAAAGGTATGAAGATTTAGTTTCCCTTTCAAAATTTGTGCCGAAATTCATCTCTTGCATTCACCAAGGCTCCAATTAGACTAACATGGCAAATTATAGGAATCAACAAGCATGTTTTCAAGTAGGATCTCACCACACACGAAAATTCAAACGCAATCATTTTACATAGCTTAAAAAAACTAAGAAATTAGCTTGCGATGTTCATTGCAAGGCTCATATCAATATGCAGCTAGTTAACATGTCACACCCCGAGCCTACACCCTGGGCGTAACTGTCACTCGAGAACCATTGCTGGCCCCAAGCGAACCCTTGGCCTGGCTGCACTCTCAGCGGAAAACTTAATCAACAATATAAGAACCCCAAATGTAACTCAGTCAATAAAAACATCATTTCTAAATTAGGTTAACTTAATATAGTCTGAAATACTGAATAACATAACTTTTCAACTCAAGTCTTTAAACATCACAAGAAAATGGAAAAGACTTATCAATTACTACTATCTATGAAACCTTTAAAATACTGAGATGGAAAGGTAAATGGGAAATCCTCCGGAAGCAAGGAGGCTCAACAAAGCAACTCAGGAACTGCAAGTGGTATCAACAGAGCGCCTGTTGATTACCCTGAACACCTGTATCTACATCATGAAAAGATGCAGGCCAAATGGCGTTAGTACATTGAATGTACGAGCATGTAAGGGGAACTCTAAAGCATAGACATAAGCTTGAACTTGATAAAAAGGAAACATACTTACCTTATCTCAACTCAACTCAAAGATACTCAACTCAGAAATACTCAACTCAATTCAATATAAAAGCAACAATAAAGATGCAGTATAAAGAAAGCTTTTAAAACAGTAGATAACAACTCATTGTATTTGAAAATACATAAATAAATTTTATACTATTACTTGGGAGATTCTCTAACCGACAACCATCACTATGAGCTATGTGATGATACAACGTCTCGCCCACGCTGCCAAAACTGTCCTATACCTTGCCGGAGTATAAGACATCCTCAACTAAGTGGATCCACCAAGATATGCTTAAAAGCAATAAGGAATCATCTAAAAAGTATGAACCTTTATCCATATTGGCATACATGGTTTATGAGGACTTTGAGTTATCTGAACTCGTCCCCATATCGTTGCTCAATACTACTCCCAATGGTATAACTCATGCTCATATACTTAAAAACATTTACTCATCCTGAGCCTTGAGATTATTACTCAAAATATTCTCTCTAAATAGATAATGCTCAAAAACTCCTCATGAACTCATTTGGAAATCAAGGTTTCCTCTCATTTTAAACGTAAAAGTATTTACTCTTGGGAATACTTAGTTCCCTTATATTCATTTTGAAAAATGAAACTCAACTCTCCTCATCCTCATACTCAAGTATTCAAGTTTTAAAACAAGTTTTAAAAGTTTGCAAAAAATTTCTCAAAATGACTCAAAAGAACTTCCTCGAACTTCACTCTTAACTCTACTTTAAATTTCAATTATGAATTCAAGCGTTTATGACTTGGATATACATGATCTTTCTAGGATTAATAAATATTTTAATTATGGATATCAAGTAGAGAACATGAGTACGATTCGAGGGAACACACACAGAAGGAAGGTCGAAAGGTTAGGGGACCTGGCGACCCTGGCGCACTGAGTGGCGCGGGGTGCCAACCCTAAAACTACTGACCAGTGTTTGAGGCGCACTGAGTGGCACGCCCTGCCAGACTTCAAACTACTGGGGGCAGTAGTTCTGGCGCTATGGTGGCGCGCCACCCCAAGCTCCTGCCCAGAATTTTGATGAATTTTCTTACTCAATCTCATGCCCTAAATCATCTAGATTCGAATGAATTTTTTCAAACTCCTTTGGAAACATAAATCCAACACAATCACAATGAAAGCCACGCTAAAACCCACCAAGAACAAGACTCAATCGCAACCCTCGCCTCAAGAACTCCTCAAAACTCCATTAACAAAGAATGAAGAACGAAACCACAAGAAAACCCATCTAGAACTCAGTACACGTAATCTTAGAGAAAAAATTGATAAAGAAACTCATGATTGGCGTGAGGGTGAAAAATCCCATCACTATCAAAACTTACATACCTCGAAAGAACTGAGTTCTTGGCGACAATCCTCAAAGCTCAATAGAATCTTGAACACTTGAAGCTTTCTCCCTTTCTCTCATCTTGAACTTTGCCCTAGCTTTCCAAACATTTTAGAATTTAGCGTAAACTGATTTTAATTAGCTTTGATCCCTAATTTGGGTGAAAAAATGTGTGGACTAAGTCGGGTAAGGAAAAGACCAAAATACCCCTTTATAATTCGGATGGATTTCCTTACTTGGATAGGCTAAACTCAAACTGGCATATCTCCATCATCAAAACTCGGAAATTAGCAAACTCGGTGGTGTTGGAAAGAGGATTCAAAGATATTTCATTTGATACCTCATGGACCACCTAACTCACCCTGTACTGAAAGTTATGGTTGTTTGAAGTTGACCCAAAACTCAGAATTGAAGACTAACTTGCACAAATCTCAAATTGGATATTTATAATTTAGCTCTTTTTAAGATCGAGGTGTTACATAACACAAGATTCTAAAAGATTATTCAAAAGTATAGCCACACCGATTTCGTCTTGCAATACCGATATAAAACACATTTCTCATCAAGAGCACTATCCAAGATATCAATATTGGACAAAATCCATCCTCAAATATTAACACTAAAAACACAAGCAATCTCTACCATTTAACTACTCTAAAATTTACGGGGCAATTGATAGAGAGATGAAAATGCAATCAAAACCGACTAAATATAATAAAACCAAAATGTTAAAAGATCAAACTATAATTGAAATAAACAAAATACAATCAAAAGAGGAATGTAGGCATAGGGTCCCTCACCCCACCAAAAATAACTAACAGTGGGCAATGCTAGAAACATAACAATATTGGAGTAAGATGAGAAAAAGGTCTCCTGACAAGTTATGCTTGTAAAGAACTCTGATGCTATGGCTTGGAGGGATTGACATCATCTAGGGTATCTATATCGACATATCTAAATTATGAGGAAGCAGTGTAGCATCAACAGGGGCATTAGCTCTCGACACATCGTGAGGAAGAATAGTGGAATTTGAAGGACAGACCTCACTAGTGTCAATCATGGAGGTCTCCACATGAGATCTCTCCAACGTAGCATGCACTATCGACTCCTCTAAACTCTGTAGCTCCGCTAAGGCCTCAACACTAGCTTTCTCATCATCCCTCAGAAACTCCTGCTCATTAGTCTTATTGAATCATCATCAGCCTCATCCTCAACATGCTCAGACTCATCACCCACCGGCTGCTCAACTACCGTAGTAGGTCTATCTCTTTTCAGCTTTGTCGAAGGTACAAGTGCGAGCATCTCGGGAAAGGGAACTTGACCCCATAACATCGAAATATCGGTGGACATTAGCTGGTCCATATATACCCTAAGAGCAGTAATATCGCTCCTCAACTCAGACAATCTAACAAAACTATCCTCACAGTGTTCTCGCTCCTCAACTTTGGCGACGAAGTTTTCTAGCCTCTCCCCATATTAAGCAAGATTAGCTTTATGGCTAACAAACTCAACCTTCACCAAAAACAGAACAACCTCAATAGCTAAGGTCATCAATACAGGTACCTCCCACCGAAGTCAAGATCAGGGCCGTCTTCAACAAGTCTGGGGGCCTAAAGCCAAACTTCATAAAGAGACCTTATTTTTTTCTAGTTAATATATATAATTTGAATAATTATAACATACTTAGTGTAATCCTACAAATGAGGTCTTGAGAGGTAGGATATTTATGAAGTAAGAATGTAAACTATGTAAACTTTCAATGAAAAGTATATAATATAAAGTTATATTATTAAACCTAGCTCAAAAATTGAAAAATTTATGTAATGATATCGAAATAGTGTTGCGTTCATGAATATGATAAGTTAATACAATTCTACTAAAATAGTGTTTATTAGTTATAGTGGTTGAAATTTGAAGAAGACGCCAATTTTTTTTATAAACACAGAACAATAAATTTTGCATGATGTAGTTTGATCGTTTGAGAGGCTTTAGAATATTCAACAGTAAGAGAATAAAAATAGTGAAAGGAGAATACAATATAAGAATAATAATATTGGTTCATGATAATCATCATAATATAATTAAGGAAAAAGGGCCTGATATACCCCTCAACTTTATCATTTGGAGCTGATATGTCCCTCGTTATGAAAGTGGCTCATATATAGCCTTACTGTTATACAAACGACTCACATATACCCCTACCGTTACAAAATGAGCTCACATATGCCATTCATTTAACGGAAGTGAAAAAGTTAGTTTTAAATTTATAACTTTGACTTTTAATTTAAAATAATTCATGTAGGGGTATATATGATCCTTCTAGCATAATTCAAGGTATATTTTAATCCTTTTCAGATTATCATTATTTGAGTTTCTTATTCTATTATTTTTTTTCTTTCATTCTTTAATGTAAAGAAAAAAATTAAAACTATTTTCTTGTTGCTATATTATAATTTAAAACTATTTTTGGCTATATTATAATTTAGTTTTTGTATATGAAAAAAAAAATTGGGTTATCTATAAAAAAATTACAAGAAAATTAGTGAAACATAAATAAATTTGACCATCAAAATAGTAAATTTAAATTAGTCATTGAAATAAGTCAAAAAAAAATATGTGTGAGGAGGATTAAATATACTCATATGAATTATATATATATTTTTTAAAAAAATAATGAAAACATTAAATTAAAATTAAAATTTTCACTTCCGTTAGAGGAAAAGGGTATATGTGAGCCATTTACATAGCAATAGGGGTATATATGAGTCATTTTTATAACAAGGGGTATATCAGCTCTAAATGGAAAAGTTGAGGGGTATATGTGACCCTTTTCCCTATAATTAATGAGGCAACAAAATAGATAGTTACATAAGAAACAATGCTACAATTAACTAAACACTATTGCATTTCTCAATTATTATGACAATTCCTATATTAAATGAAGTAAAATATTGTTATAACTAACCAAAACACCACTTAATTGAAAAATAAAAGCACCTAATCTATTAGAATCCTCAAGAAAGTAGCAACCTTACTTGCAAATTCTAGGGTAAGATGTCGAAGTTCAACAAAGGTTTCCACGCTCTTACAGGAGGCACAATCCAACATATCCAAAAAAACTCCTTATGAAACCCTAATATCTACTATTTATACTAAAGACTAAAAATAGTGAAGAAAGACCCAATTGCCCCTCATTAAACTTACAAGGTGATTAAAATGGTAGAGCACTTAATATATTAAATATCTTCAAGTCTTCTATGTTGGAGCCTTCCAAAGGTTCCATTTTCACCCATAAAGCTTGCAATGCATGAAGGTCCTTAGTTTGCCTCCTTGAAGTAGTGTCACTTTGATCTACATCACTCTCCCCTTCTTCAAAAGAATTTGTCCTCGAATTCGCCACACCTACATCCAAAAGAGATAAATCACTAACATTGAAAACATTATGAACCAAATACTCACTTGGTAAGTCCACTTTGTAAGCATTATCCCCAATATTCTCAAGCACTTGAAAAGGTCCATCTCTTCTTGGCATAAGCTTGTTCTTTATTTTGCTTGGAAAGCTTTCCTTCCCAAAATGAACCCATATCCAATCACCGGGTGCAAAAGTGACTCTTTTTTCATCCCTTGTTGGCTCTTTTAGTTGCATAATTGTTGGCCTTCTGAATTCACATTCTTACTTTATCATGGATGTTCTTCATAGATTTTGCCTTAGATTTGCATCTATACTCACATCTTTGGGTAAAGAAGTAAAATATAATGGAGTCAAGGGATTAAAGCCATAAACACACTCAAAAGGGGTTATGCCAATAGATTTATGAATAGTTCTATTATATGCAAACTCAATTAATGACAATTGATCCTCCCAAGAAGTTAACTTCCCTTTAACCATAGCCCTATGCATGTTACATAAGGTTCTATTAACCGCCTTTGTTTTACCATCTGTTTGAGGATGACAAGAAGTAGAAAATAACAACTTAGTTCCCAAATTTCCCCACAAACACCTCCAAAAATGGCTTAGAAATTTTGAATCTCTATCACTAACAATTGTCTGGGGTAAAACATGCAATTTCATCACATCATGAACAAATAAGGTAGAAACATGAGATGCATCATCACTTTTATGACAAGCAATAAAGTGATCCATTTTAGAAAATCTATCCATAATAACAAAGATGCTAACCTTACCATTTCTAGTCCTAGGGAGACCAACAACAAAGTCCATGGAAATATCTAACCAAGGGCCGCTAGGAATAGGCAAAGGGGTATATAACCCATGGGGTTGGGTACAAGATCTAGCATGCTTACAATCCAAAAACCTAGCACAAATCCTTTCCACATCTGTTTATCATCTTAGGCCAAAAGAAATGTTCACTAAGAATATCTAATGACACTCCAAAATGACCCATGAAACCTCCATTGTGTGCCTCTTTCACTAACAACTCTCTCCATGAGGACATAGGTACACAAAGCTTTTCATTTCTAACCAAATATCCATTCTTGAACTCAAACCTAGGAGTTCTAGCTTTATTACCCTTCTTAACAACTTGTACACACCTATTCAAGCTCACTTGAAACTCTCTAAAGACTTTTCCAAAATCATTATCATTAGAATATAACTCCTTCAAACTCTCAAAACTCACCAATCTAGAAGTCAAGGTATTCATCAATGTATATCTTCTAGAAAAAGCATCCGCCAATATATTCTATTTGCCTTGCTTATAATTAATCACATAAGGAAAAGACTCAATAAATTCTATCCATTTGGAATGCCTTTTATTAAGCTTATTTTGAACCCTAATATGCTTCAAAGCCTCATAATCGGTTTCAATCACAAATTCCTTATGCCACAAATAATGTTTTCAATTTGCTAAAGCTCTCACTAGGGCTTAGAGTTCCTTATCATAGGTAGAATATTGCAATGGAGCTCCTCTTAACTTCTCCTAAAGTAAGCTATGGGTTTCCATTCTTGCATCAAAACCGCACCAATGCCTACTCCACTAGCATCACACTCAATTTCAAACATCTTCTCAAAATTGGGAAGTTGAAGTAAATGAGTGGAACTAAGTTTCTCCTTTAAGATTCTAAAGGCTTCCTCTTGTTTTATACCCCAAATGAAAGATTTTTCCTTGTTGACCTCGGTTAAAGGAGAGGCAAGAAAACTAAAACCCCTCACAAACCTCCTATCAAAACTTGCACAACCCATGGAAGATTCTAACATCACTAATGGACTTAGGGGTTTGCCAACTCCTAATAGTCTCTACCCTCTCATCATACACATCAACTCCTCTTGAGATTACAACAAAACCAAGGAAAAAAACATGGTCCACACAAAAAGAACACTTTTTAAAATTCACATACAAATTTTCATTTCTCAAGACATCAAAAATCAACCTCAAATGTTGGAAATGATCATCCAAGGACTTGCTGTAAACCAAAATATCATCAAAATAAACCACAACAAAATCATTAATAAATGATTTAAGTACATGATTCATTAGTCACATAAAAGTGCTTGGTGCATTGGTTAGCCCAAAAGGCATCACCATCCACTCATATAATCCAAATTTAGTTTTGAAAGCAGTTTTCCATTCATCTCCGGATTTCATTCAAATTTGATGATATCCGCTTTGCAAATCTATTTTAGAGAATAAGGTAGAACCACACAATTCATCTAGCATATAATCAAGTATATGAAGGGAATGTCGATAGTTTACCGTAATTCTATAAATGGTTTGACAATCTACACGCATCCTCCATGAACCATCCTTCTTGGGTACTAGAATCACGGGCACCGCACATGGACTTAATCTTTCTCTTATTAATCATTTTTTCCAAAATTTCATCAACTTGTCTTTGCAATTCTTTAGTGTCTTGAGGGTTGCTCCTATAAGAAGCTTTGTAGGGTAGTTAAGAATCCAGTACAAAGTCAATTTGATGCTCCATTCCCCTCAAATGAGGCATTCCACTAGACATTTCTTCTGGAAATAGATCTTCATAACCTTGCAACAAAGAAGAAACATTGCTTGGCAAAGATAAAGAAGTTAGTTCATTATTAGAAAGCAAAGAATATCCTTTAGGTTTAATAATTATGACTTGAGTATCATCTTCAATGTTTAGCTCTTTCATGCTCTCTTGATTTTGCGAAATCATGCACATCTTTTCTTTTTCTTTGACCTTTTGTTTTTCTTGCCCACCTCTCTTTTTTTGTGATAGTTCATTCTCACTTGAGCTTTCAACCTCTCTTTTCCTTTTTTTGAATTATCATTTTTCACCCCTTACTCTCTTCTCTTTTTTTTTTCTCTAGTTTTTTCTTTCAACTCTTCTATTTTTCTATATTCCTCTCCCACTTGAAAAGAACAAAGAGGTTAAGAATGTGCTTTTTACCATCCTTAATAAATGCATATTTATTGGATGTTCCATCAATAGATGACAAGCTTGCATTGGTACAACATCACAAAACACTTCATCATGGTAACTTCCAATCTTGTACTTTATCAACACTTTCTTGTTCACCTTGAGTTCACAACATTCATTGAGCCATTGCAATCTATAAGGTTTTGGATGCCTTCTTGTTGGAAGTTTCAATTGTTCCACTATAGTTACACTAGCAACATTTGCACAACTTCCACTATCAATGATAAAAAAACATAATTGCGCTTGAACCCTACACCAATTATGAAACATATTTTCTCTTTGATCAAGATCTTCCATTTCTATAGCACTCTTACTCCTCCTTACAACAAGAACACATTTTCCATCATCATTAGTTTCTTCTCCATTTTCTTCTCCATCCATTCTACCATAAATTTATCACTATTATCACCCTCTCTATTGTCATCCTTAGATTCAACTTCCGTTTGATAACCACCATTATTCAATGCAATGATAGTTCTTCTATTAGGGCACTCATTTGCTTTATGTACATATCCTTTACATTTAAAACTCTTTTATTTTAGATGGAGTTTCAAGTTTATCTTTGTTACCTAAATCCTTGTAGTCCACCTTTGGTTTGCCTTAGTCAAAATTGGACTTGAAGTCTTGCTTGGCACCTTTGGATTTGTCCCTAGTAGAAGATGATTTCGAAACTTCTTTATTTTTTGCCCATGAAGAAGAAGAAGATTGCACTCTTGAGTTGTTTTCCTTTTGATGTCCCTCCACCTTGAGTGCTATTTGATAAGCTTCATGTGCAATAGAAACACGATGCAAATATAATGGTTGCCTTATCTCTTTATTTAAGCCTGAGATAAATCTTGCCACAAGATTCATCTCTCCATCATTGACATTAGTTCGAAGCCTAGTATGCTCTAGCTCCTCATAATACTCTTCCATACTCTTGCTTTCTTGTTGGAGATTGTAATACTTCTTGAGTGTATCTTGTTCATAATTTTTACCGAAATCTTTCTCTCATTCGTCTTTTCATGTCATTCCAATTTGTAACAACATTTCTATTCACCAAAGCACCCCTTTCAATTTCTCCCACCATGTAGAAGCAAAACTCTCAAGGTGACTTATATCATAATTCATTTTTCTAACATCACACACATTGTCGAGATTATATTGCCTTTCAAGCTTCACCATCCAATCAAGGTATTCATTTTGGTCACTGCTTACTTTGAAAAATGGATGTGTAACCTTGACGTTGTTGAATCCTTGATCTTCCTCATCATTTATTCGATTGTATTCTCTACCATCAACCAGATGCCAACCTCTATCTCCTCATCTTCTTCCTCTCCCACCTAACCTCTATTGTTGAGCTTGACGTCTATTACATAGCCATAATTATCACCATCAAAAGAATCATGCTCGTCCAGTTTATGTTGGGTACTCATTTGAGGTCCAATGGCTTGTGGTGGAAGATTTGCTTGTTGATCTCTCCCTTTTGGAAGTCTGTCTTGATTACGAGCCTTCGTTGGTAATGTGGCATTAGGAGATCAGGTATATTGCACAACTAAGTGTGATGGAGTTGCATCAAGAGTTGTCTTACTTGATCCCTCATCATGTTGACCAATAGGATTGGAAATCTAAAGTAGCTGCTTTGCGATTTCTTGAGTTCTCACCCTCCTATCCATATTTTCCAATTGTCCATTCATTTCTTTCAATAGTCGTTGAAGCATAATTTCCATTTTTCTAGAGGGTTCTCCGTCCAATCGAGCCATTGTACCTACCAATAAAAAGAAAAGGTAAGTAGAAAGAGTTCCTCACCACTAACTCACTTAATTTATTCCTCTTTTCTTTTTTTCACTTGCTTGTGTATCACTCTAAATCAAAGGCTTTTAAGGCCACCCTCGAATGAACTCACTTCACTATTACTTTTTACCACTCTTGAAAAACCCAAGGTTGAGAGTTAACCCGTTAAATAATTCACAAGTGGTACTACTTCTTCAAGATGGAGTGGAATTTATGTAAATCAAGAAAGTCATTCAAACTAAAGGACATTGAAACAAATAAACATTCAATGAAATAAAAGGAAACAAGAAATAATTTGACACGAACAAGAACTAGTTTAACATTAAGTATGAACTAGTACTCAATGTAAACTAGGTAGAGTTAAGAACAAAAGTAGAGAAATGATTGTTGAGAAAAAGTGGCTAATTTAGTAATTGTGGTAGATTTTGCCTTTTCTTTTTTGAAAATTTTAGATTCATCTTCTTCTCCAAGAAGTGGGTCAATTTTTTGAACCAATATCCTTCAATACTCCATCAAATGGACTCAAATTCGAGATATCACTTCTACACAACTACATCAATAAGTTTTTGCTACCAATTTCTACAAACAAACAACAAATCAACAAAACTCATTTTCAAATTTTTTCTTGAAAGCTTTAAATCCTAAAAATGACTTCTCAATTTTTGAAGCCATGTATTATTTGATTTTCAGCTAGGAAACCACAATATTTAGCTTAAAGTAATCAACCAACTCTCAAATTCATCAACTAAATTTGATTTTTTTCGCAATTTCTTTTCTTTCAGATTTAAGAAAATATATAATTCAAGGATTAAGAATCGTAGGACAAACTTTATGGCCTTGTTCTGATACCAATTTGATGTGAAACAAAAAGATGGAAATTAATAGAAATAAAAAAAGAGAGATAAAAGAGAGATAGACACAATTAAGTTCAAACAACTAAAAGATGTAATGGTGAAACTAACCAAAACACCACTTAATTGAGAAATAAAAACATCTAATCTATTAGAATTCTCAAGAAAGTAGCAACCTTACTTGCAAATTCTAGGGCAAGATGTTGAAGTTCAACAAAGGGTTTCCAAGCTCTCACAAGAGGCACAATTCAACATATCCAAAACATCATTTATTGCATTCCGGTCACAATAAACCATCTTGCCCCGGATTTCAACCTAATATAAGGGCTTCCAATCACATCCTTCTTCTTCTTAGGCAATGTCTTGGCATAGGCAGCACAAAATTCTCTGACTCACAACAGGACATATGGGGTCGAGCTCTTGTGAATTGCTCGAACCCATGGAATTTGATTGTATCCCATATGGTGGGGTAGTAACTGATAGCCCCATTTGTTGATAACCTTCTCTCCTCTATAATAGTTTGCTCCCCCGCTGCTTTGATCTTGTCAAGGGCCCTCAGATCTATCACCAGGAGCACCCTTGAAGCAATATTTTTGACAGGATCTTGTGGTAACTTGGAGTGGATGGCACTCCTTTTCTTTGGTTCAGCCTCCATAGCCTTCATTTTCCTTCCACTCACATGCGTAGAGGTGTGCAGAGTGACTTGTTGCTGCTCGGAGGGCTTATTTATTACCACCCCCTTTTGCCTTTTTAGAAGAAGAGGAGGAGTGGAGTCTGAATCAGAGTCAGAAGAAACAACCCTTGTAGGGACTAGAATTTTGGTTTTTTCCATTTCCTCTAAATCACAACATTTTGAAACAAACATTGGGTAAAGATAAGTTGAAAATGATTACACAAAGAGACACAGTGAAATCAAACATTGTGAGGCTTGACGAATGGGTAGTTCATACACATAATAGGTTACGTTAGGTCAAATGAGCTCACCGAAGTTGACAGGACCAAAATTAATTTTACTCTGGCATGAAGGGCGATGTCAACTCCAAATCGGTGTATATTTAAGATGGTTCAGTGAGCTAAGATAAGCCCGCCGAAAGTGATAGTGCAAAATAGTTCAAGTCCAGGTATAATGGGCGATGCCAGCTCCAACTCGGTGATTCACCGAGATGGTTCAGCGAGCTAACACAAGCCTTCCGAATGTGACAGTACCCAGGGCAAAAATTCATAGCTAAAAGGTAATGTGGAACTTACTAGATGATTCTCCTAATCACTTTGGTAAGATAAGATAGGCTCGACAAATAGGTAATTTCAGCCTAATACCAATTTTTCAAAATCAAGCAAAGAAAAAAAATGCTACCCAACACCCAAACAATTTAACAAGTTACCCATCTACCAATTCACCCTTGCGTACTAAGATGTTCCCCGAGCTTTAACAAAACATTTCCAAATAAAAAATTTACCCTTAAGAAAGACATCACCCAATTTATCATTGGACAAATATAATCCTAATGGACAACACTGGGCTAATCAGACTTCACTCAGGCAAAATTCAAAAAAATACCATACTAATCATTAGTCTATTTTCAACTAACAACCCACACAATTAATTTTAGCAATTTTATGGCACAAAATCAACAATTTCAAGACATGAGCAATATTCAATCGAATAAATTAAAGCAACCCAAATGATTCACACAATACATAAGAAATAACAATAGTTAAGAAAACTATAAGCATCAATTTCTAGTAGAAATAAACTCGAAAGCCAACCTCAATAAGCAAGATCCGCAAACAAAAAAGGTATGGAGGGTTTGGGGTGAGAATCACAAGCAATATAGCACTCCATTCAAGAAAATCGAAGCAACGAAGTCTCAAACTAGAATTTAGGCTAAGAGTATAGAGTTTAGGAAGTGAAAAGATTCAAAAGTTAAAACGTTGACTTTTTAAAAGAGAAAATACCCTTGGACTTTTCCTATTAGGCACATTCGATAGTCTGCAACTAATGCCGCTAAACGTGTTTGGCGAATCGCCTAAGGAGCTTAAGCTCGTCGATGATGCCTATACAAATACCTAACCTGAAGTTCAACTTGGCGGATCTAATGTAGTTCTCCTAATTTCATTCTATGGATCGCCAACAAGTACCTGTATGTAGAAGTTGACAACACTATTTTTCAAAATTCTTGGCTAAGGCGAACATGAAGATATCCGCAAATCATTTTGGCGGATTGATGAATGGGTATTTGCATCACCCATGTTGTCCTTTTCTCTTTTGACTTAATTTCAACCTGTACTCACAACACATGTTATTGAAGGCAATAAAATAAACTTGGGTTACCTCCCAAGAAGTGTCTTATTAACTTTGTGACACGACATAGTTCTCATTCATCAAACATCATTCTTTGGATTGGGGATGGTATTGATAACGCTCAACTACACCTCATCCAATTCTAGGTATAGGCGATCGTAATCTAGTATAAACTCAACAAACAGTTGAGGTCGAACCCACAAGTAGCGGTACAATAAGGAATTCAATTTAGAAGTAAAACTTATGGTCTAATCGGTTATAGGAGTAAATATTATCGAATAAAAGAAATGTAAATAAAGGGGGTGACAATAAATGTAAGATGGGGAGGTTAAGAAGTGTTAGTTATCAAATACAACAGTTACCAAAGTAGGGAAAGTAAACAAACATATAGAGATTCTCGGGGATGTGATCGATTATAGGCTAACAATTGCTAAAATCCAAGTGGGTAGGCTAGATTATTGGTGCAATAGCTTTCTTTCGAACAACTACTATGATTCAAGCGAGTTCTCTCTAACCTAGACAAGCATGACAATATATTCAGCCCAATACCTCAAGTTATCCACTCTCTAGAGCTAGATAGGTAGAATCGAGTTAATATTCATTCTCTCGAGCGGAACCCACAACAACCCAATCACTACAATCGTTAATCGATAACCTTAGCTCCAGAACATCTCTCTCAAGAAAGCCCAAAACACTAAGCTAGAACTATATTTGCAACTACAATTCATGAGTTAATACACAACTATCAATCAAACCCACTTTAAAACAACATTAAAGTTAGTAAACAAAAATACCCATTAGCTAATTAGAAAAATAATCACATGATCACACCCCAAGAATTGAGGTTTTAGCCACACATCATAAAAAGGAAGAAATCAATACCAATTACGTTCTCCATAATCTGGGTATTGCAATCCAAGTCTTTACAATGATACAAAATGCTCAATTTCAAAAACCCAACTCAAAATCTACTAGAAACTCCTAAACCTAAGTAAACCACGAAAGTTCCAAGTTCTACAATGGAAAAATTACTCAGGAAATGTCTGGACTAAGACTTCCTTATTTTTCTGCTTTTTGAAATTCAATTTATAGTTTCCTAAATTTTGTCTTTCAGGACCATTAGGCAAAGTCAGTTGAGTATTGCCGACCAAGTTGGTGACACACCAATTTCCCCATTCCATCGCCGATTTGCCTTAGATTTTTAACCCCAAGGTTTTGTGACTTAAGGCGATCCAAGTGTGTATCGTCGATCCGTTCGGCGATTCGCCGAATGTCCAATTCCATCGCCAATTAGGTTTCTCCCTAGGGCTGGCAGTCTGGAACTTTAGGCGAGTTGAAGTGCCACTCGGCGAGTCATCGAGTGGCTTTGGTGATTCTCAACTTTTGCTATCTTAAGCCTTTTTCATATTTTTCGCTGTATTTTGCTCGGTCATGTCCTTGCCTTGATCCTTTGCCTTCATTGCTACAAATCAACACTTTAACATCAGTTTAGAGCATAAATTAGGCATTGAGTATGATAAAACAATGAATACAAAGCCTTATATGAGTCAAAATCTCTGACTCATCATGTATCAATAGGCAACGTTTTTTTGCCTTGGATTGAAAGGAGTGGAGATTTGACATTTTTGAGTTCCCGCTGCTTAATTGACACATAGAGGGAAGTAACCATTTGAGTCAAAAGGGAGAAATTATTTTTCAAGTCTTTTAACACTTTGTCGGACCCTTCAGCCTTGTTAAAGATCATAGTAAACATATCATCAGTTTGAGTCCCTTTCGGTCCAACTTGCTATTTTGGGTTGGGAAGATCATGAATGGTATGTATCTATCTTTGTAAGCTTCATGATCTCTCTAATTACCTCCTCTATCACACCAATCTCTCTAGGCATTATCCCTTTCCTTATTCCAACCTTGGTTCCCATTCGATCTAGGATAGTTCGAATGAGAACTCCCCATTTGGTTCCCCATGTATTCCACTATTTCATTGTATAATGCCTCAAATTTGGCATCATTCGGGCACTACCCACTGCTTGTACCAACTACATTTACCAACTTGAATTAGCCCCTCATGACATGTTTGGATAACAAGTCAAGTTGAGTCATCATCTTGGCCATGTTCTCATCACGCTCATAATTCTTCTTTATTTGTTCCTTACTCATACCAAACTGTAAAGATGATATTTGATCCTCCCTGGTAAGCCATGATCATTTTATCTTGGTCAACATTATTTTCACATCAAATGGTTATCGCATTATCCCTCCTTGAATGAGTTGGTTGGCCAACCCTTTGTTGACTGTATCAAGGCTACGATAAAAATATTGTAGCAATAAGTTGTGTGGAACATCATGTATCAGGCATTATAGCACTAACTTTTGAAATCACAACTAAGTTTCATGGAGAAGCTCACTTTTGACTCTCTTAAAATTCTGGATGGTATCTCTTAGTTTCACCATTTTCGAAGGAGAGAAAAATAAATCAAGGAAAGCTTCTATCAGTTCCTCCCATGAAGTTGTGGAATCATTTGGTAGTTCGACCTACCACATGGTTTCTTCTCCCGACAATGATAAAAGAAACAACCTCAAACATACGGATTCTTGTGAGATGTTCTTAAAAATGAAAGATCCACAAATGTCCATAAAATTTTAGAAAGGTTAGTGATGAGTCGGAGATTTTGACTCATTTAGGGCTTATTATTTAAGGATTTAGTGTCATTAATGCCTTTTTTACCCCTACAATTGATGTTAATATGTTGATATTTAGCAATGAAGGCTATAAAGTGAGGCAAGGACATTATGATGTAAAAAGGGATGAAAAAAGTTGAAAAAGTTGAAGAAAAGAGAAGCTGGAGCTCGCATAATCCACTCGGCGACTTGCCGAGTGGTCTCCAGCTCGCAAAAATTTAAATAGTCCATGGACAAAACCAACTTGACGAGCAATACAGCAAATTCATCGATAGTGATCAAGCTCGCCAAAAGTTCCAGAATAATTTGATGGATGAGCCAAACCAAAAGGCGATAAGAAGAGCAACTCGGTGTATCGCCAAACTTGTCGGTAATCGTGACTTACTTCGCCAAGTTGACTCCATGCTAAAATTTTGGAACGTGTAAATAGATTTTTTGAAAGAAGAAAAAGGGGGTCCCCACAGTGTTTACTTCTGGGTTTTCAAGAGTTTTTACATTCTAGAACATTGTCTTTACATTTTTAGTAGTGTTTTGGATTTAAATTAAGAGATTGTAAGATTTTTTCTTTGATTTCAACATTTAGGGATTGCAGATCATTAGCAAATTAGATGGAAAACATTGTTGGTAACGATTTCTTGCTTTTCATTATGCTTAGCTAAAAATCCCTTACCTTAGGTGTGTGATTATGTAGTCGAATGCGTTAATTAACTAATGGGTATTGTTAGTTGCTGATTTTAATGCTGTTTCTGAAGTGGGTTCAAGTAATTGTTCATTTTTTATATGAGGAATTATAGTTGCAAATACAATTCTAGCTTAGTTATCTATGCTTGCTTGAGAAATAGATAATAGAGTAGAATTATTGATTGATAGTTGTATTAATTGCATCTTTAAAATCTAGCTTGAGAAAGTGGGTTTTATTGCGTCTTTACAAACCCAGCTTGAAAGAGTGGGTTAATTAAGGAATTGGTTTGTTTGGATGTGTTATGCTTGTTGAGGTTCGAAAGAACTCACTTGAAGCGCAATAGTTGATTATGAAATGACTATTGTACTCAAAACCTAGCCTACCCATTGACATTGAACAATTTTAAGCAACTCGTAACTGCCCATTACACATAATTAGCATTTGAGTGAACACATTCTGAAGGTTCAATCTCTAATTGTTTACTTCCCGTGTTAAGTAATATTTGTCTTAAATTGGTTGCCAACCCNATTGAATTTGTAGCTACCACTCCCCGGTAGCAGTGTCATTTTTGAAAATGCTCAAATTACTCACTAAATCAATTGAATAAGTGCGCGATTACTAGCAATATAAATACTCAACAAAAGATTCGATGTCGAATCCCACATGGAGTGATCTAAATATAAGAATTCAATAAGGAAATTAAAAGTGCAAGCCAATTCATTATAGTTATTATGACAAATGGGTGGACGATTCCACCAAATTTAATATAAAGGTTTATGAATCAACTATTAAAATTAAACTTACAATAGGAATTTAACAAGAGACGATCTAGGAGTGTAGGAGTTGGTATCAACATCAAATAGGGGTATAAGTGCTTTCTCAATAATGCTAGACACACATGGATAGGCCGGATAATTGTCAATGAAACAAATATTCTTTCTATCTTAAAGCATCATATCATAGAATCTCCTTTCGGTCTCAGCTATTTATAATAAAAATCAAACCAATACCTTACTAAAATCTCTCTTTTGAGAATATTTGATAATTAGAATTGAACCACAATTTCTCTTTGAGCAAACTACATCAATCAAACCCAATTTAAAAGTATTAAACTACTCACTTTAATTAATATCTTTCAAGCATCAATCGAAACTAAGGGAAAATCTAGAAAGTCTATTTCTCAATATGAAAAAGTTAGAATAGGTCAAAGATACATTTTATCTCTCCTTTCGGTTATTTAAAACATTAGTCGGGCTCGCCTTCATGATTCGACGGATCTTCATTCGTTATTTAACTCGCCCTTTTTTGACCTTAGGTTTTAGGTACTTGAACCTCACTTGGTGAACTCGATTGAGTCACCTTTTCACGATCGTGGAATTGCCAATTACCACCTTCTTACTGCATTCAACCTTCATTTTAACTCAACAATTTTTCACCTTTGACGATGAGACTTTTGCCTTGCCTAATTGTTTCATCGAATCCCTATTAGCTTACAATATTTTCACTGAGTCTATTCCCCTTGTTTCGAAATTTCTAGAGGTGTTTCATATAGATCTTAGTGGTATGCCATCATATAGGGGTATAGACTCTTGTATTGATTTGTAGTCGGGCACTCGCCCATTAACTATTCCTCCATGCCGCATGTCTTTGACAGTGTTGAGAAAACTTTAAACTCAGCTTCAGGATTTTCATGATAAGGAATTTGCTTGTCATAGTACTTCTCCTTAGGTTTCTTCCATCTTGTTTGTAAGGATGAAGGATGGTAGTATAAGAATGTGTATCAATTACCGAGAGTTGAATGAGGTGATCATTTAGAATAAGTACCCCCTACCTCATATAGATGGTTTTCTGGCCTCGCTCCACATAGTATAACATTTTGGTTTCACTTATTTCCCTACTACGTTCCGCATGAACCCAATTCACGTTATTATCATTTGCCAACTTTTTTTCCTCCCTATTTAATTATTTTTAAAGCCTTTTAAGTTACATTATAAAATGAAGCGACATGTGATTCCAAATTAATGTTTTAGCTAATCCAAATAATCTTTTTATTAAAAAAATCTTCCGAGTTTTGGTAGATTATTAATGTTGATAAAGGTGCATAATGATTCTTTAGTTGAATAGAGAAAGCCTTCTAATACAATTTTGCTTCCTTACAAATAAATATTCTTACAATATTAGCTATAGAGAATTTTTTTGTTTAAAAGGCATGCTACAATAATTGCAGTACTTTGACACAGAGAACAAAAGTATGAAAAAAAAATTAAAAAGTAGCAATACATGATCTTAGGCGTATTTATATGCCTAAGTTGTCAATATTTACCCATGAATTGATTGAAGTAAGGAATAATCTTGAGTCTATTAGCTTGATTTCGTTATACTTGCGATATTATGCACTAAAATATGTGATTAGAGGTTTCAGGAACTCTCAAGGAGATTGGAGTCAAATTGAAAGAAAAGATACAAGGATATGCTTAAAAGAAGCTAAGGCTAAAGGCCCCAGGGCCAGGCGTGCTTCTAGGCACTAGGCACCAAGGCCAACATACAAAGATGCCTCTCAGGCGCGCTGAAAGGCACGATACTCCAAGGCCCAACATTCTGGGGCCTTTCTCAATCGCTCTGAGAGGCGCGACGCGACAGGGTTAAAACCTCAGAGGTGAAGTTTGGGTGCGATGCTAGGCGCGATACGCCAGTGGGATCCCAACATTTCCAGCATTAAAGTTTTAAAAAAGGATTCCTAATTGTAATAGACTTTGGCTCTAATTTTCCTACCATTATAAATAGACCCTTAGGGATCCATAATTAGAGTTCGACTTTTTATTGGTGTGCAAGAGCAAGTATCTACATTTGTAATAGGTTTTGATCTTTTAACTCTTCTATTTTCTGGAATCGCATGAACAATTGTATTTTGTGGTTTCTAATAGTATGAGTGGCTAAACACCTTAGTTCTATGGCTGTAGCTACGAATGGATTGTTGATTATTAAAGGCTTGTTGAATTAATTCTTGGCTGTCATTATAAGTTACTTCTATATTCTTGTTTTAGTATTTTATGATTGATCACCATAAGATAAATATATTGTCTAAACTTAAATCGGGAGAGGAGAGGTTAGATAGACCGGAGAATATAGAGAGCTTGATCAACCCATTAAGTTGAGGTGATTTGTGTTCAGGAGTGATGCCTGGACGAACAACTCGCTTGGTTACGAAATAGGATGTAATATAAATGCTCGCCAATTAGTCTATTTATCCCCGCTCAACGAAGTAGTTAGATAGCTAACTTGGTAGCCGACTAGAGGTGTGAACCCCACTCATATAATTAACCCGGTAAATCAGTAACTTGACGATTAAAAATTAGTTCTAAGCTAATAATATGATACATGAGATTCATTGCATGTTGCAGCCCTGGAATTGTCTTTTACTTGCTTGAAACATCATCTTAAAGTCGTTCACATTTAGTTACGCTTATTTAGTTCATAATTAGTAGTAATTAACAATCACCACCATCTGTGAAACAATTACTTCTATTTTATTTGTGGAGTTAAGTGTTGAATATAAGTTAATCATAAGTCCCTTGAGAATGATAACTCGTTTCTTTAAGAATCTATATTACTTGAGTTATCACGCACACTTGCATGTATATTGGGGAGTAACAAGTTTTTGGCACCGCTGCCGGGGACTTAGAAATTTATTTATATTCGATTTCTTAAGTCTACAATTAGAATATTCAGGTATTAATTACTTGATCTTAGCTTGTTTATTGCAGGCACTTGATTTTCAAGTCTGGCTCGTAAGGGAGAACTTGTCGAACCTTACAACAAACCTGAAAGAGTTTTACGCTAGCGCAAAAAAATAAATCAAGGACGTCCAAGAGAATTCGGGTTAGGTCTTCCGGGAAACATTGATGATGATAATCAAGACAACTTGAATAACCCAAAAAACGTGAATAACCAAAGGAACCCGAATAACCAAGGAAACTTGAATAACCAAGGAGTATCGCCTGTCGTACCCGTAAACCAGTCCGTGATGTGGCAGTCCCACTCACAACCAATTTGGCATCTAGTATTAGGAAACCTCCACCGAGGGGTATATTTGAACTAAAGCAGAGCATGGTACAAATCCTCCATTCTAATGGGCTCTCCCCCACGAGGATCCTTAAATCCACCTTAGGAACTTCATAGATATTACTGATACATACATCCCAATTGGAGTCTCATCGGACTATGTGAGGCTGACGTTGTTCCTATACTCATTGTTAGGAGCCGCAAGGCACTGGTTAGATTCTGAACCACCAAACTCCATCACTACTTGGGATTATCTAGCAATGAAGTTCTTGAGTCGATTCTTCCCATCCAAGAAAACCGCTAAGTTGAGGAGTGAGATAATAAGTTTTTCTCAAAATCAAGGGGAGGACATGTACCAAACATGGGCGCATTTCAAACAAATGTTGAAAGCTTGCCCACACCACATGCAAACTAATGAGGTACTTGCTCACACTTTCTTTGAGGGTCTAGATTATAATGCTCGTTCACTTCTTAATAGTGCAGCAGGTGGACATGCCCTAGCTAAAACATGTGAAGAGTTGTTTGACTTACTTGATAAACTCTCAGAAGGGAACCAAGGGTATGAGGGGGAAATGCCTAGAACCACAACCCAAAAGGTTGCGGGGATCTTAGATGTAGATCAAGCTACTGCCATAAATGCCAAATTAGATGCAATGCAGTATAACATGACCTTACATTTTAAACAAATGGCTCTAAACCATGCACCGGTAAACATTGTACAACAGTCAACTAATTGGTGTGAGGTATGGGTAGTGGATCTCATGAAACTGATCAATCTGAGGCAAATCTGAATTCCGTAAACTATGTGGGAAATGCGCAAATGGGTGGAGTTCAGCAAAATTATGGTAACACTTACAACCCTAGCTAGAGGAACCATCTTAATTTCTCATGGGGTGGGAACCAAAACCAAAATCAGGTGCAAAGGGCTAACCAATACCGTTCTCAAGGGGCTGGGCAACAATACCAAAATCCTAATCAAGACGCTAATCCTAGTGCACCAAAGAGGGGGATGACCAATGAAGAGCCACTCCAAAAGCTTATGGCTGAAATAGGGACCAAATTAAATGCTAGACTAGATAAGTAGGATGAGAACATCAGAAACATCCAAATGTCCAAACAAGTTATGCATGTAGCTAATTCTCTGAACTTGCATCCCCAAGGTGGGCTGCCAGGTGATACTGAGCCCAATCCAAAGCAATTGCATGCGGTAAGTACTAGAAGTGGGTTACAATTAGAGGAACTAGCTCCAAAGAAGAGAGATACTGAGGTAAGTACCAAAGAAAAGAAGGCGGAAGAGGTAGCAAAAAGCTCCAATGTTGAGGTACTTGTTCCTCAAAAGAAATTACCACCTCTATTTCCACAAAGGCTAAAAAAGCAGAATGAAGATGAATGCTTCAGTAAGTTTCTCTCTCTCTTTAAATAGGTTCACATTAATCTACCTTTGGTTGACATTTTGTAGGGTATCCCAAAGTATGCTAAATATGTGAAGGACATTGTGGCTAGCAAGAAGAGGCTTACGGAGTATGAAACTATAGCACTTATTGAGGATTGCAGCTCTAGGATCTAAAACAGACTACCCAAGAAGTTAAAAGATCCAGGTAATTTTACTGTGCAGATTACAATTGGGCAAAGTGTACATGCCCGTGGATTATGTGATTTAGGGGCAAGTATAAATTCGATGCCCTTATCATTGTATCTAAAGCTTGGGTTGGGTAGTCCAAAAAGAACCACTGCTATTCTCCAACTCATCAATAGATCCATTGCTAGGCCTGAGGGGGTGGTAGAAGATGTGTTAGTTCAAGTAGGTTCATTGATTTTTCCTGTAGATTCTGTGGTCCTAGATTTTGAACCTGATTTTGAAGTTCCATTCATTTTGGGACGTTCGTTCTTGGCCATGGGTAGGGCATTGATTGATGTAGCAGCTGGTCAACTAACTATGAGGGCGCATGATAAGGTTGAGGTATTCGATATTTACCGCGCTTTAAAATTGCCTTCTATCTATGAAGAGTTGTCTGCTATTACTGTGGTTGATCAAATAGTAGAATCACAAGTAGTTGTGCCTGGAGATCTCTTAGAGAGAGTGTTAACAGGTCATGAGGTAGATGTAGATACTGAGGCCCAAGAGATAGAAACATGTAGGAATCTGGCACTTGTGGAGACTCACAAGCAGAGAGTCAAGTCATTAGATCGTGAGTTAGGACCTTTACCAAAGCCTTCAATTGAAGAATCTCCCAAGCTGGAGTTAAAAACTTTGCCTGCTCACCTAAGGTATGCATTTTTGGGTACTAATGAAACTTTGACAGTTATACTTTCTGCAGAGTTATCTGAAATGCAGGTTGATGTGACATTGAGGATCCTAAAGAGGAGAAAGAAGGTGATTGGATGGCAGATGGCTGATATTCATGGGATTAGTCCGGCGTTATGTATGCACAAAATCTACATGGAAGGGGATCACAAACCAAGTGCACAACATCAACGTCGACTAAATCCTTTGATGAAAAAAGTGGTGAGAAAGGAAATAATAAAGTGGCTAGATGCTGGAATTGTTTACCTGATCTCTGATAGAAAATGGGTAAGTCCAGTGCAATGTGTTCCCAAGAAGGGAGGTATGACTGTGGTAAGGAACGAAACGAATGAGTTGATTCCTACTAGAACAATGACCGGCTGGAGAATTTGTATGGATTACCGAAAACTAAATGATGCTACCTGGAAAGATCATTACCCCGTTCCCTTTATTGATCAAATGCTTGATCGACTAGCAGGGCAGGAGTACTATTGTTTCTTAGATGGGTATTCCGGTTACAACCATATCTTGATTGCACCCAAGGATCAGGAAAAAACCACCTTCACTTGTCCTTATGGTACATATGCTTTCAAACGCATGCCATTCGGACTTTGTAATGCATCGGCGACTTTTCAAAGGTGTATGATGGCCATTTTTCATGATATTGTGGAAGACTTTGTAGAGGTGTTCATGGATGATTTCTCCGTCTTTGGGAAGTCTTTTGAGGTATGTCTCCGAAATCTTGATAAAGTACTTGCTAGATGTGAGGACACTAACTTAGTTCTAAATTGGGAAAAATGTCATTTTTTGGTTAGAGAAGGGATAGTGTTGGGCCACAAGGTCTCGAAATCTAGTTTAGAGGTTGATAAGGCCAAGGTAGAAGTTATTGAGAAATTGCCCCCTCCTATTTCTATAAAAGGGGTGCGTAGTTTTCTTGGTCATGCAGCTTTCTACTGACGATTCATCAAGGATTTTTCCTAGATTTTAAGACCTATGTGCAGTCTTTTGGAGAAGGAGGTGAAGTTTGACTTTGATGAGATGTGCTTGAAAGCTTTTGAGATGTTGAAAAGGAACTTAATTGAGGCTCCCATCTTAATTGCTTCGGATAGGGGACTACCATTTAAAATCAGGTGTGATGCAAGTGACGTAGCAGTGGGTGCAGTGTTGGGACAAAGAAAGAATAAAGTGTTCCACTCGATCTATTATGCAAGTAAGACCCTTAACACAACACAAGCTAATTACACAGTGACTGAGAAGGAGATATTAGCTCTAGTTTTCGCCTTCGACAAGTTCAAATCGAATTTGGTAGGTACTAAAGTGATTGTTTTTACTGACCATGCAGCTATTAGGTACCTATTCAGCCAAAAGGATGCTAAACCAAGGCTGATTCGATGGATATTGCTTCCCCAAGAATTTGACCTTGAGATCAAAGATAGGAAAGGTACTGAAAATTAGATAGCGGATCACTTGTCTAGGTTGGAGGATTTTTCCCATGTGAATAAAGGTGAACAAATCCGGGAAAAATTTCCGAATGAACAATTGATGGCATTAGATATCTCTCAAGTGCCATGGTATGCAGACATTGTGAATTTGATAGTAAGTGGAGAATATCGTCCGGGTGCAACCACCCAACAAAAGAAAAAACTCAATCATGATGCTATGTTCTATATCTGGGATGAACCGTTCTTGTTCAAACAAGGTGTGGACCGGGTAGTGAGAAGATGCACTCCGGAGTATGAGGTTCACAAAGTGCTCGAAAGTTTTCATGCTAGCCCATATGGAGGTCACCACGGAGAAGAGCGCATTGCTCATAAGGTACTACAATCTGGTTTCTTTTGGCCCTCGTTATTTAAAGATTCTATTGATTTTGTGAATGGTTGTGATAAATGCCAAAGGTTGGGTACTATTTCAATAATACATGAGATGCTACTAAGTAACATTTTGGAGGTGGAAATCTTTGATGTGTGGGGTATCGACTTCATGGGTTCCTTCCCACCATATAATGGAAACCAATACATCCTTCTAGTTGTGGATTATGGGAGTAAATGGGTTGAGCTGTCGTTCTTCTTTCAAATGATTCAAGGGTGGTGATAAAGTTCATCAAGAAGCACATCTTCACTCGCTTTGGCACTCCAAGAGCAATCATAAGTTATGGAGGTAAGGATTACATTAACCATCTAGGTAAAACTCTTCTTTCTAAGTATGATATTCGTCATAAAGTTGCTACAGCTTACCTTACTCAAACGAGTGGCCAAGTAGAGGTTTCGAATTGTCACGCCCCGAGCTACCCCCAAGACGCGGCCACGGGACCTAGGACCACAAGTGATCCCAAGCTAACCCTGCTGGAATGATCATGACCATACTAAAGATAATAAACTGATGCGGAAGCTAAATCATAAATAAATCTAAAAGGATGGAGAATACCCATATACTATAACTGAATATATCAAATCTGAGAGTTTAATACAAAAGAAATATCAAACTCAAAATACTAAGCTGAATCTAACGATATCTGAAATAAGCCTCTAAACTGACTAGAAATGTTGGGACATGCCCCAACTAGGTCTAGCAAAACTGAAACTAAAGACTAAAAGCGATAAAGATAAACATGTCACTAGTCCTCGAAGAATGAGGACTCACCACTGATGCTGCTGAACCGGAGACCGAGAACCGATCTAAGCGTGATCTGGATACTGAGAACCTGAACCTACATCACGAGAAGATGTAGCGCACGTATGCGTCAGTACTTGAAAGGTACTGAGCATGCAGGATAGAGTAAAGCTGAAATAACATATAACTGAACAAAGCAATAAAGCAATGAAATAATCTGGACATGATATAGATACTGAATACTGAGCTAACTGAATGCAATGACCAATTTATAACATGCTGACTGAAAAACTGACTGTACTGTAAATGTGGTTAATGCAATAGAGTCTGGCTGAACTGTGGGAGCTACTAATAACCGACATAAAACCACATGACCCAAATGTGGAGTCCGTTGTATACGCCCCATCGAGAGGACCCAATATACCCTGCCAGAGGTATAGAGGCATGCTGGCGTGATCACTAAACTGATGTTGCCCACATAGGGGACTTACACCTATGTGGCTCGTAGTTCTGGGACTATATGGGTACGCTGAAACCCTAGTCCAACTCGTTATTATGCTACTCCCAATAGATTAAGTGGTTAGCACATTATGACTGAGTTTCTGTAAATACTGGATAGCTTGAAACTGAACATGCAAACTGAGAATGCAATAATTAATCTGATAATGATGCATTCATAAACTGAGGCATGTATAACTGAATATATTATGATTGAAATACTGAATAGCTTAAAATACTAACATGTAGATACTCATACTTGAAAACTCCTTTTTAGAAAACAATACTCTGATCATTGATGACTTGGGAAGTCATACTGCATAAACATTGATGGTATATCTAGATACCATACTATTCATACATTGATGACCTACTCAATTATCATACTAATCATGTTTTAGAAGCTCTTTCTCAAACTCATCTTAACTTTCTCAAAAACTCAGTTTAAAACTCAAGTGTTGTCTTAAAGAAAAACTTCTCATGATTTATAACTCAAAATAAGATTTATGCTGAAATAGACTGATAATATGGCATAAAACTGGAGCATGTATATCTGAATAACTGAAATATCTGACCTAGCGTGTGTAATTCAAGAACTAATGAAATACATAGCTAGGGTTCTAAAATTCATGCGATAAACTGAGCAGTAATATGATAATCTGATTTGGAACATTTAAATAACTAATTCATGATGATCTGTTGAAATTCTAGAAACCCTAGGTCTGTTCATAATCATGGAATCAAGAATCTGACTAAATTCTAGGGACCTAATGGGCGAAAGGAACCCACTAGTGAAATCCCACATACCTGGTGACGAATTCCACAGAGAAATCTTTCGATTTTGGGGCTGGAACTGAAGAAACCTCGATGCGTTCTTGAACTAGGGTTCTTGACCTTTTTCTCCTTCTTGATTCTAATTTTCTAAGTTTTGATTAATGATTTTGACTAAGGTAAGTTCTAATTATGTTTCTAGGCTTAAACTGATTAAAACCTCATGATTAGGGTCTAAACGACGTATCTTAGGGGTTAAATGAAATAGGAAAAGACCAAAAGACCCCTGAATTAACTGCTGTCAGAGTGATCGATGGAATGGACTGACGGTCCGTCAATCAATCAACGGTCCATTGATTGGGTCCGTAGGTCGAGTCTGCTCGACAGGGCTTCACTAAAACGGGCATAACTTTTTACTCAGAGGTCAGAATTTAGCAAACTTGGTGGCCTTGGAAAGATAAGTTAATTATCTATCTAACCATAGGTCATGGGACACATAATTCATTTTGTGATAAAAGTTATGACCATCTGAAGTTGACCCATCAATATTTTTCATCTAACTAGCTGCTAACCTCATCTACGGTCAGACCTACGGACCGTGGATCGAATGAAGGTCCGTGCTGGTCGACCGTAGTTTGTGTCAGAGGCTGGTAAGGGAAGTCTTGATCCACGAACACAGACCATGGAGTGGGTCTGTCCGTGAGTCGGGACTTAGCCAATTTTCTGAGCTGGTTTGGGGAGGGGTTGCAGTGGTGAACCACGGACCACCAGCACGGGCCGTGGTCTGACCTACGGTCCGTGGATGCTGACCGTAAGTTGCACCTGCAACTTCTCAAAATCTGCATTCTTTTCTGTTTCGAATACGGGGTGTTACATTATCTCCCCCTTGGGACCATTCGTCCTTGAATGAAAACTAAACTAGCTGAAATGGAGGGAGAGGGCTGCAATCCTTACCACTGAACATTGAGAACTGAATTTCTGACTTAACTGAGTTCCAGGAACATGCAAATACGCTGAAAATGCAAGTACAAACTGAAGGAACATGATTCTAAGACTGAATTTACGCATGAATGACTGAAAAACTGAAGAGGAACTATTACCTCAAGCTGGAATGGAATCGGAAGGAAATAGGTGAGGATACTTGGACTTCATGGCTGCTTTTGCTTCCCAAGTAGCTCCCTCTACTGAATGACTCCTCCACAAAACCTTGACTGAAGCGACTTCTTTATTTCTCAACTTTATAACCTGACGATCAAGAATCTCAACTGGTACATCCTCATAAGAAAGGCTATCTTTTACAACCACAGTCTCTAATGGCACTACGGATGCTGGATCACCCACACACTTCTTCAAAAGAGAAATGTGAAAGACTAGATGCACTGATGCTAAATCTGCTGGCAACTCTAACTCATAAGCCACTTTACCAATCTTTTTCAAGATTCGCTAAGTGCCTACATATCTAGGACTGAGCTTCCCTTTCTTGCCAAATCTCATCACCCCTTTCATAGGTGACACTTTCAGGAAAACCCAATCATTAACTTGGAACTCTAGTTCCCTTCTTCTCACATCTGCATAAGATTTCTGGCGACTCTGAGCAGTCTTGAGTCTATCTCTAATGAGTTGCACTTTCTCCATGGCATCAAGGACTGAATCTGGTCCTATCAAGGCTGCTTCACCTA